>NW_018164755.1:146176-146637 GCF_001263595.1 Phalaenopsis equestris | reverse complement strand
CTTTTCATTAAGAGATAAAACCAAGGCTTGGTTAAATTTGTTAGCACCTGGATCTATTAGAACTTGGGGAGAACTATCACAAAAATTCTTGGCTAAATATTTTCCACCCTTGAAAACTGCTAAGCTTAGAAATGATATTACATCTTTTTGTCAGTTTGAAAGGGAATCGATATATGAAGCCAAAGAAAGATTTAAGGATCTCCTTAGAAAATGTCCACACCATGCTTTAGCAGATTGGTTAATAATTCAAACTTTTTACAATGGATTAGTGGGATCACTTAGATTTATTATAGATGCTGCTACGGGAGGACCATTAATGTTAAAACCTTTGGATGAAGCATACTATTTAATAGAAGGAATGGCTCCTAACAATTTTCAATGGCCCTCTGAACGGGTAAATCCTAAGAGAGTAGTAAGTATTCATGACTCTGATGCAATGTCTATTTTAGCATCTCAAATTG
>NW_018164755.1:142688-146067 GCF_001263595.1 Phalaenopsis equestris | reverse complement strand
TCTAACTATTACAACCCTGGATGGAAAAACCACCCTAATTTTAGTTGGAATAATTATAACAATTCAATGAACCCCTCAGGAAATTTAAACAATGAAGGAAATCCTAATTATCAACCTTATATCCTCCTGAATTTAACTCTAACCTTAACCCACAAGTTAAGGAAAAGAAGTTAACGATGGAAGAGGATGGTAACGATGGAAGAGGTAATGTTGACTATAGGAAATCAAATACAAAATCAAGGGGATGCTATTAGAAATATTAAAAATCAATTAGGACATATTGTTGTTGTACTTAGTAGAAGACCTTCAAGAAATCTTCTATTATTGTGGAAATTAATCCCAAATATTAAAATAAGGAGCAAATTAAAGCCATTCAATTACAAAGTGGAAAAGAAGTTGAAATAAGAATCTAATGAGAAATTAAAGTAATGAGATCTAATGAGAAATTAAAGTTGATGAGGAGAAGGAAGAGATTGAAAGTGACCATAATGAAAGTGAAGAAACAGAAGTTCCCTTTGAAAAACCATTACCTCCATTTCCTCAACGACTGAAGCAAAAGAATAAAGACAAATAATTTACAAAATTTTTGGAAATCCTTAAAAAATTAACGATAAACATTCCTTTCATTGAGGCTTTGGAACAAATGCCAAGTTATGTGAAATTTATTAAAAATATACTAAACAAGAAAAGAAAGTTTGTAGATCATGAGATCGTTGCACTCAGTGAAGAGTGTAGAGCTATTATTCAGAAGAAGCTTTCTAAAAAATTAAAAGATCCTAATAGTTTTACTATACCTTATGCAATTGGTGAAAAGTTATATGGAAAAGCCTTATGTGATTTAGGAGCGAGTATCAATCTTATGCCTCTATTGATTTTTAAATGTTTAGATTTAGGAGAGATTTCTCCTACTACTGCAACTCTTTAGTTAGCTGATTGATCAATAACTTATCTTAAAGGAGTTATAGAAGATCTATTAGTAAATGTGGATAAATTTATTTTTACTGTAGACTTCATAGTATTAGATATAAAGGAAGATAAGGAGATCCCTATTATTTTGGGAAGACCATTCTTGCAATAGGGAGAGCTGTGATAGATGTGCAAAAAGGAGAATTAATAATAAGAGTTAATGATCAAGAAATAACATTGAATATTGCAAAGAATATTGCAAAAGCTATAAAATATCCTGCAATAGAAAAAGACAATGACTGTTTTAGGATGGAAGTTACTGAAATGGAAGAATGAATGTTGTAGGATGGAAGTTACTGGTTTTCTAAGTAATGAGCAATGTAAGAAAGAGTTTGAAGAAAAATTAAGGCAAGATAGAAGAATTTATTGAGAATGAGGAAGAAATAAGAGAGGAAAATTTAGATTATATTTAGGACAATTTTGAAACTTTCGATTTGTTGGAACATGATAATAAAAATCTTATTCCTTCAAGTATTAAACCACCTGAGCTTAAACTGAAAGTATTACCTACCCATTTAAAATATGTGTTTTTAGGAGATTCATCTACATTCCCTGTTATTGTATCTTCTGAGTTAACTAAAATTCAAGAACAGAAATTAATAGAAATGTTAAAAAGATATAAAAAGGCTTTTGGATGGACTTTAGCAGATATTAAAGGAATTAGTCCTTAAATTTTTATGCACAGAATTTTATTAGATAAACAATACGAACCTAAAGCTGATCGTCAAAGGAGGTTAAACTCAATAATGAAAGAAGTTGTTAAAAAAGAAATTTTAAAATGGTTAGATGCTGGAATTACATATCCTATTTCAGACAGTGCTTAGGTAAGCCCAATTCACTATGTTCCAAACAAAGGAGGAGTGATCATTGCAGTAAATGAGAAAAATGAATTAATTCCAATAAGACAAGTTACTAGTTGGCAAATTTTTATAGACTATAGAAAATTAAACATGGCCACAAAGAAAGATCACTTTCCTTTACCCTTTCTAGACCAAATGTTGGATAGATTAGCTGGAAACAAATATTACTTCTTTTTAGATGGATATACAAGTTATCATCAAATTCCAATTACTCCTGAGGATCAAAAGAAGACAGCATTTACAAGCCCTTATGGAACATTTACTTTTCGTTGAATATCTTTTGGACTATGCAATGCACCTGCGATATTTCAAAGATGTATGATGTCAATATTTAGTAATTTGATTGAACATGGAATGAAAGTATTTATGGATGATTTCTCTGTGTTCAGGACTTCATTTGAATTATTTTTAAATAATTTAGACAAAGTTCTGGAATTATGTGAAAAAATCAACCTAATACTAAATTGAGAAAAATGTCAATTTATGGTTGCAAGGGGAATTGTACTTGGGCATAAAATTCCTGAAAATGGCATGGAAGTAGATCGTGCAAAAGTTCAAGTTATTAAAAATTTACCACCACCGACAATGGTTAGAGGGGTAAGAAGTTTTCTGGGACATGTTGGTTTCTACAGGCGTTATATAAAAAAAAATATTCAAAAATAACTAAGCCATTATGCCAACATTTAAAAAAAATACAAAATTTGATTTTAATGAAGAATGCATTAAAGCATTTGAATTGTTGAAAGAGAAATTAATCACTGCTATAATAGTACCACCTGACTGGGAAAAACCATTTGAAATAATGTGCGATTATAGTGATTATGCTATTGGGGTTGTATTAGGACAAATGCACGACAAAAGGTTTTAAAGGTATATATCATGCTAGTAAGAGTCTAAATGATGCTCAAATTAATTATACTACTACTGAAAGAGAGTTATTAGCCATTATTTATTCCTTTGATAAATTTAGACCTTACTTGATTGGAACTAAAAGTATAGTGCACATAGATCATCCTGCTATTAAATATTTAATGCAAAAGAAAAACGATGTTAAACCAAGATTAATTAGATGGATACTTCTATTGCAAGAGTTTGATTTTACTGTAGTTGATAGAAAGGAAAATGATAATCAAATAGCTGATCATTTGTCTAGACTAGAAAAAGAAATATTAACTAATTTTGCAAATGAAATTTTAGAAAATTTCCCTGATGAACAATAATATTGATGAATTTAATACACCGTGGTATGCCGATATAGTAAATTATATTGTATGTGATATTCTACCACCAGATATTAAGAACCAACAATTAAAGAAATTTATATATGATTCCAATTCTATTTTTGGGATGACCCATATTTATATAAACAATGTAAAGATTTAATTATTAGAAGAAGTGTGTATGAAGAAACTCAACAAATAATTGAAAGATGTCATGATTCTGAATTTGAAGGACAATTTGGAACAAATAGAACTGCATATAAAATTTTGCAAGCTTGATTTTATTGGCCTACTCTTTCTAGAGATGTTAATGAATATATTAAAACATGCGAT
>NW_018164755.1:136637-142649 GCF_001263595.1 Phalaenopsis equestris | reverse complement strand
TTCTAAATTACACATTAGAAGATTTTTTGATGTGTGGGGATTAGATTTTATGGGACCATTTATGCCTTCATTTGGAAACTTATATATATTTCTTGTTGTTGATTTTATGTCCAAATGGATTAAAGCTATTGATATACCTAAATGTGATGCTCGTAGTGTTTCTAAATTTTTAAATAAAAATATTTTTACAAGATATGGAAAGTCGAGAGTAATTATTACTGATGGAGGATCCCATTTTAGGAATAAGAGAATAACAAAATAAATTAATAAAAAATGATATTATACATAGATTCTCTACTGTTTATCATCCTCAGACTAGTGGTCTAGCAGAAATATCAAATCGTGAAATAAAATGAATCTTAGAAAAAGCCGTAAATTCTTATAAATTGGATTGGTTTGCTAGATTAGATGTTGCATTATGGGCATGCAAAACTGCTTATAAGACTCCTATAGGAATGTCCCCATATAGACTTATTTTTGGAAAAACATGTCACTTACCAGTAGAATTTGAGCATAAAGCATTTTGGGCTATTAAAAAATTTAATTTTAATCTAAAAGATGTTGGTGAGAAAAGATTATTGCAACTCAATGAACTTGAGGAGATTAAAAATGAAACATATGATAATAAAAAAATCTATAAAGAGAAAATGAAAATATGGCATGATCAAAATATTATTAAAAAGAAGTTTGAACCTAGACAAGAAGTTTTATTATGTAATACAAGATTGAGATTATTTTTAGGAAAACTGAAATCCAGATGGTTAGGATCGTTTAAAGTGATTAAAGTCTATCATTATGGAACTGTTGTTATTAAAGATCCTAAAACTGGAAAGATATTTAAAGTTAATGGGCATCGATTGAAACATTATTTTGAAGGAGACATACCACAATTTAAGGAAATTTTAATGTTAAGTCAACCCAATTAAGTAATGGTACGTTGAGCTAACGATGTTAAACCAAGTGCTTTGTGGGAGGCAACCCATATATAAATCTATATATCTATGTATTACTATTTTATTTAATAAGTGTATTTCTATATTAAGAAATAATAATATTTCTGAATCCTACACTATTTTATATTTCATAAATTAAGACAAATATTGGTATTAGGCCTTTGGCGCCGACGACGCCTGTTTAATAAACCATGGCTTTGACAGCGTCATCAAGAGCACCGACGACATCCAGAGGAATTTTGAACGTGCAGAGCAAATTCGATGGACTTTGGTGGGATTTCACTCCTCAATAACACTAAGAGGTATTTTTAAAGTCCTAAAAACTGCCTTGGACGTCCAGAAACTTCCTAATTTTAAATCCTAAAAACTGCCTTGGACATCCAAAAACTTACTAATTTTGAATTCTATGGGTTCCAATTCTAGAAATATTTTAAGGTATGGAGTTTTCAATAGAAGAAATTTTATCAGTTTTGACGCGTCGAGAAGAGACTTATCAAGGAGAGAGGCTTTGTCAATCATAGATTAAGTAATCTAAGTTCACAGATTGAGAAAATCATTATGCAAAGACGTTGGGAAATTTTGTGGGAGTTCTGTGCTACACTACCGCTACAGTTGTAATACCGGTGTTAAAGAATTTCTATGTTAAACTACATGGAATTACCCAAGGAGTTGTCTTCGTTCGCGGTAAGGTTGTACCATTTACTCCTGCTTAAATTAATGATTTGCATATGATAGAAAATGTTCCAATCTGTCATTAAACAAATTTTATCTTGAAGAGAGATATGATGCAAGATGTATATAATTTTCTGACGGATGAAAATGATAATTGGGAAATTAGAGATGAGGGATACGTTAGTTTCTGTGCTTCACTACTTAATCCAATATCAAAATAATAACATTTCTTCGTATCTGCAAAATTACTCCCTACCATGAAGATTAGTAGAGTTACAAAAGAAAGTATCATTTTAAACTATTGCATTCAAATGGAAAAACCCATTTATGTGGCGTCGATTATTTTCAAATTTGTAATGGGTATTATTATGAATGAGCCAATATATGGACTGGGGCATCCTTCCACAATTTTCCTACTTTGCAGTCAATCTCAAGTTCCATATGAAAGTTGAGAGAAAGTCTTATTACCTTGGGAGCCCATGATTCTTGTTGTTGGCAATTATATAAGGAATGGAAATGAAGCGTTAGATGTTATTTTGGATCATTCATCACATGCTTCAACACCATTGATGCCAGCAGCAGTTGGAAGTTCAATAGCTTTGGAGAAGAAAATGAAGAAACTAGAAAGAGAATTTCAAAGTATTATGAATGCAATATGAAATCTTAATTACCTTTTTGATCACCTAGATTGGAGGATGAAGGAGAACTTTGATCATACTGGAACAGTTGAAGCAGGATTGGTATAGATATTCAAGAAAAATGGATGGATCGATGAAAATTTGACTGATCAATTCCCGTACCAACCCTTCTACAATTTGTACGCCATTACCAGTCTATGGGAGATATTAGAGGAGGAGAAAGTACTGAAGATGAAACAAAATAATTGAAGAAGTTGGACTCTCTACTATTTTAAAGTAATTATGTTTTCAATGTGATTGTGTGGATTTAATTTACCTTACTTTACTTTATTTTGCTTTAGAACTCTATTAACTTTGATTGTGTGTATAGTTTTGTGTTAGCGTTCTAGTGTTGTGGCTTGATTTCGACGCTGAATTATAATTTAGTTTGTTTTATGTATGTGAAAGTGTGATTAGAAAAATGTATTTGTAAAAAGTGATTTTCATACATAGATTCTATTGACTTTGATTATGTATAGTTTTGTGCCAGCGTTCTAGTATTGTGGCTTGATTTCGATGCTGAATTATAATTTAGTTTGCTTTAAGGATGTGGAAGTGTGATTAGAAAAATGTATTTGTAAAAAGTGTATTTTCATATATAAAAGCTAGTTAGGTGTTGTTTGTGAAAATGCTTGTTTTTGAATTATTTTTAGATGAAAATTAGTGTTTGTGTATTATTTTTAGATGAAAATTAGTGTTCAAATATACTAAATAGACTTTGGAGTGAATTGAAAGAAAATTGAAATTTGAAAAAATCAAAATATGAATTTTTTTTGCCACTGGCGCCGGCATGGGCGCCGACAGCGGCCTCAACCCGAACCAACCCAAACATCCTTAAAATTCGTGATTTGTATAGTAAAATGCCATTTTTAACCTTTGAGTCACCTTCAACCTTCAGTTTTGCACCTAGGTCTTGGTATTACTCGGATTTGAGGTGGTTTTAAGGCAAACGAAGTTCAAATTTTATCTTCTCTAGGTAAGAGCTACACTTTGAACTCAAAATTTTTTATTTTCACTATGGATTTATCTTACATTGGTGAGATCCAAAATTTTAAGATTTGTTTGGAAGATTTTGAGAAAATCTTTTGGTGAAGAACTTTTACTTAGTAGATTTAAGTTTAAAACGTTCTACATTGTGTTTTTTTGAATTTTTTGGGAATTTATTTTGATTTTATCAATTTTTTGTAGATTTACCATGGCACCTAGAATGAGAAAAGGAAAGAGAAAGGTAGATTTTGATGATCAAAGTTTTGTCAACTACAAGAATAAAATTTGCTTCAATAGTCTACTTACAACTAAAAAGTGATTCTGGATCGAGGTTTTTTTGGATTTTTTGGGAATTTATTTTGATTTTATCAATTTTTTGTAGATTTACCATGGCACCTAGAATGAGAAAAGGAAAGAGAAAGGTAGATTTTGATGATCAAAGTTTTGTCAACTACAAGAATAAAATTTGCTTCAATAGTCTACTTACAACTAAAAAGTGATTCTGGATCGAGGATTTAAAAATCCTGGAGGAGAAGTCGATAGATTAATCAATGCTTGGCAGTAGGAGAATTTTTGCTACTTTACTGCCGAGGCGATTATTGGTGTAGTGATGGAGTTCTATGCTAATTTCAAGGAGACTTATGAAGACTATGTGTTTGTTTGAGGGAAATGATGGAGTTTACTCGAAGGAAGATTAATGAATTTTATCAGTTAGAAGATGTGTATAACTGCCAATACAAATCATTTTCTGCTACAAATGAGGCCTTGGATGAGGTTATTTCTTTTCTTATTGATGGAAGAGGAACATGAAAGGTGAAGAATGTTGTTAAGGTAAACTTTCCTCTTTCTATGTTAAATGTAGTATCTAAGGCCTGACACTATTTTATTTCTAGAAGAATGATACCAACAAATCATCATAGTGAGGTAACAAAGGATAGAACCATCTTGAACTTCTGTATCCAGCAGGTGATGTGGAAAGATGTAGGCTCTATTATTTATAAGAACACTCAATCTATTACTTTGGAGGAGACCACTGGTGGTTTAGCTCACCTTGCCCTAATCTTCACACTATGTGAACAGGAAGGAGTTGATTTTAGAGTAGATGAGGAGAGGATTGGACCTCTAAAGCCTATTGGTCCTACCAATATAAAGACTTGTGAATCTCATGCTGGATGGAGATATGGAAGTAGGACCAGGGATATTCCAGGAGACCACTGGTGGTTTAGCTCACCTTGCCCTAATCTTCACACTATGTGAACAGGAAGGAGTTGATTTTAGAGTAGATGAGGAGAGGATTGGACCTCTAAAGCCTATTGGTCCTACCAATATAAAGACTTGTGAATCTCATGCTGGATGGAGATATGGAAGTAGGACCAGGGATATTCCTTCTACTTCAAGTACTTCTAGTACCCTTACTATCCAGGAACTAATGGAGCAGTGATGATCCAATAGGGAGATATCTTGAGAATAGATAGTAGATTGGAAAATATGGAGGCCAGAAATGTTCACAATGATGATTTTATAAGACACAAGTTTGAATATGATGTTGTTTATAATGATGTAATGGTCAGATACAGAGAGGTGATTACTCAGTTCAGTTTCCTACTCACCCTATTTTTACTCCATGTCAGCAGTAGAATTTGGATGTGGAAGAAGAAGAAGAAGAAGACGATGAGAAAGAAGAAGAAGACGATGATTGGTGATGCTTTAGTTAGATTTATTTTAGTTTATATTTAGTTGTACTTTATTGTTGAGACAATTTGTTTGTAGACTATGATACTTTATTTTAATTGTATGATCTGTTGTGAATAATAGATCTGTGAAACTGCTGAAAGTTGTTAGTTTTTAGTACTTTGTTGGATGTATTTGTATCAGCAAATTTTTATATGTATTATGTGTTATTTAATGTTTTAAGTCTTGTAGTTTTTCATATTAGTACCTGCAATATTTTAGAGTTAAGTTTCAAACAGAACCTTCAACAGGTATGTATTTTCTTTATGTATTAAATGTTTTCTTTCACCCTTTATTTTTTAGTTTTTCATGTTTTTAAAAATTTAAGTTTGAAATTTAAGTTTGGGTGGGGGGAAGAAAAATTCCTTCTTAAAGAAAAGAAACTTAATTTTATTTTTCCTCAATTAGTTATATTTTCAAAATATTTTAAAATTTAACATGACCTTTGGTATTAGTGGGTAACTTTAGATAACTATATTTGTGTTTCTAAATATATAGTAAACTTAAGTAAAAATTTTCAATAATAAAGGTTAATTTCAAAAATTAAGATATTTGGTATGATAGAATAAGACTATCTTTTTCTATTTTAAGTAAAGGAATTTGTATTTTTGAAGTGTTAAGATTTTTAGAGTTTCATGTAAGAAGAAGGGAATTAGACTTTATGAAAAATCATAAACTAATATGAATTAACAAAAGTAAAGAAAGGTATAGAGTTTTTACTTTAAGAAGAGGATAGTGAAGTTCTAAATCATTAAAGGCTATCCAGATATAGTAATCCTCACTTGGAAAAATAAAAGAAAAAAAAAGAAAAGAGAAAAAAGATTGAAAATGATCATAAAAGAGAAAAGAAAAAGAGAAGAAAAGAAAAAGAAAAGAAAAGAAAAAGATGCGAGGAGAAGCTTGAGGAGATGCCTAATTAAAAATTGGCTTTACTTGAATCAATTTAAAGAAGAAGGCTTGACTACATTTTCTAAACTTATATTTCAGTATTA
>NW_018164755.1:134932-136616 GCF_001263595.1 Phalaenopsis equestris | reverse complement strand
TTTTTCATATGGATATTCTAAGTGGCTTTAATATGAATAATTTGCAATTTTCCTTGAAAATAATAGAGAATAAAAAATCTTAGACTTGACTGCTAGATATTCTTATACCTTTAGTATTAACTGAAGTTATTTTAAATTTTTCTTAAGTTATACTATTATATTTAGTGGACTTAAATATAGAAATCTAGAAGTTAAAATCTTTTACATGAGTAATATTTTTATGTAGTAAAGAAGTTACTTGAGGACAAGTAACATTTAAGTTTGGCGGATTTTGATACACAAAAAATATATGTATTTTTAAACCCATATTTTATACTTATTTTTTGTGATATTACACTTTAATGGAAGGTATTTTTTTTGTTTTATTGCAGGTTATTGATTTTTATGACTAAACTTGGAGCAAAAATGAAACAAAAAGGATGATATTTGAAGTCAAAATGGAGATTTTGATAATTTGTTCAGCGCCGAGCGCCAGACTGGGCATCAATGGTGTCGTTTAACATAGAAGGCGGACTAAATTAAATGGCCTCTGGCACCGTGCATGCCCTTTATTTGACAACTTTAGATGCTTCTAAAAGATTTGACAACTTTAGATGCTTTTTGAAGAGTTTTTGGATGCACCTATTGGAGGCTCTATTTAGAGCCAAAATTGATCAGAAAAGAGCCCTTTTCATACATCTTCGTGCTCCCTGCTTCATCTCTCTAAGCCATCCATCACCCCTTCTTGCTACTTTACATCATTCCACGCCATTCCACACCATTATCTAGTTAATTTCTTTATAGTTTTGAGTTTTAGTGGTGAGTTTAAGTGTGAATTCTTCTCTAAGTAGTGTTGGAGAGGAAGAAAAGTGAGAGATTTCTTCTTCCTACATTTCCTAAGAGAGGCTACAAGGAATTTGCTTTGAGAAAAAGTTTCAAATAAGTGTTATTTGTTTATTATTGTTGTATGAACTTTCTTTTATATATGAAATTTGTGTTTTATTGCATCTTTCTCATGAAGTTTGAGTTTGAGTAGTTTTCCTTATCTTCCTTATCTTTCTCCCTACTCTGAGATATGGTGAAATGAAGAGATAATTAGGATGTGTCAATGTTAAAATTTAAAATAAATTGTGATGGTTTTTCAACTCTTCTATTAATTTACTTTTTGATCTGGCCAACTGAATTGTTAAAATATGTTATGAAACATATGATATGAGAAATGGAGTATGAGTTCTCCAACAGAGTTAGAATCACATTTAAGTCCAAGAATGAGTATTTCATTTATGGAATTAAGTGCAAATAAATAGGAAAATATACTTTGTTGGGTGTAGAATTGGTTACTTTTAGGGTGATAGACTAAAAATCCTCAATTCGATCTTAGTGTTTTAAAACTAAAGTGAGAGTTAGCCTTCAGGGAAAGGGAAGTGGGAGCTCTGCAGTGGGTGCCAGTATCCTCCTAGGCTAGCCACGGATTTAGGGACAAAACCTAAGTTTAGTGACGCTGACTTTATATATGCTTACAAATACAAGAAGTTGATACTGCTGCTAGAAGATTTAATTCCCCGGCAACGGCGGCAAAAACTTGACAGTAGTTATAGATTCGATAAAGATGTATATAAAATATTCAATAATTACAAAGTCACACTTATCAAAGCAAGTATACGTATCGCTCAAGTAATACAGGGCTCTAATGGAGTCCTAGATA
>NW_018164755.1:32043-134556 GCF_001263595.1 Phalaenopsis equestris | reverse complement strand
GCTCCCACGTTCTCCTTGCCTGAGGGCTAACATCTACACTTCAGCACCCAAATGATAGGACCGAATTGAGGATTTTAGTCTGTCACTCGAAAATCTCCAATTCTACGCCCGATAATTTTATTTCCCTATTTATTTGCACCCAACTTTCAAGGACTTTGACCTCCCTGAATCTTTGACGGAATCTTCACTTTAGTTGTAAAACTCAACATATTTTAACAAATCAATTGGCCAAAGTGAAAGTAAATTAAGATCGAAGTGAAAAGATCATCACAACTTATTTAACATTCTCACGGCTCAACCAATTCAAATCAGCATTTCACAAAATCTCAAGACAAGGAGAAAGACAGAGAAAACTACTCAGAACTCGTGGTGAAGATACAAAAAAACTTGAAATTTAAATATAAAAGCAAAGTCATACAAACTGCAATAAGTAAATACCACTTATCTCTCACTTATCTCTAATTATCTCTAATTCCTCCCCAAGAAAACTCCTCGAAGTTCCTCTGAATCTCTTCCTTTCTTTTCAGTGCACAGAATTCTTCTTCAAAGTGGTAAGGAGGAAGCAATCTCTCACTTTCCCTCCACTCTTACAATCTCTCGAAGAATTCCTCACAATCTAACCCTAAATTAAACTCTTTATACTCTACACACTCTCTACACACTCTCTACACACTCTTCTCCCCTATACTCTCCCTTACACACAGACACACCTTTCTTTTTTTTTTGGCCAAAAGTTTCTCTTAAAGTTGTAGAAGAGTTTTGCCAAGAGTTGCCTAAGCATTCCCTAAAAAATCGTCCACATTCAATGCACCTGTTGAGATAACCGCCGATCTCGCTGGTGGCCTTGAGGGCGCCGTCGGCGGCCTTCTAGAATATTTAAATCTGGAGTCTTGGGAAATTCTCGCCATTGGGCTCGCCGTCGGCGCCGTTGGGATCGCCATCGGCGCCGTTGGGATCGCCATCGGCGCCCTAACTCAGAACATCATATTTTGGTCGTTTTCGCTCCAAATTTGCTACTTTTTGCATCTTTTTGCTCCAATGACCATAATTCAACATACCTGCAACAAAAAATCAAAAATACCTTTCTTTAAAGTGCAAAATCATCAAAATCAGTGTAAATTAGGTATGAAAATCTCAATATATTTTTCTTTGGTCAATTAGCTAACGATTTTCTACAACACTGAATTAGGGTAGAGAATTAAAATTGCTCCTATTTGGCACAATACAAGTTTAAACATTTATCTCATCTCATTTCACAAAAAACTCATTATAGTGATTTATAGTGGGAAAGATGTTTTTTCATACAAGAAAACTTTATCACATAAACATAGTTTAGTAGTTACTATTTTAAAACTCTGCATTTAAATTCTGCTAGTAGTTAATAATTTAGTTTTTATAGTATCTTAAACATTCAAAATTAGTGACAGTAATTTCATTTTAGTTATAAATTTCCTAGTTAGTTTATTATTTTAAATTTAAACTTTTCTCGTGGGATTGATTTTTGAGACTTAAATAGAAAATCTTATATTACTTGATAACGATACGTATACTTGCATAGAATACTGACATTAAGAGTTTAAATTTATTATTTATAAAATACCACATCAAGATTTTGGCACCGTTATAAAACGAAGTCAATTTTATAAAATTTACACAACTATATTTCCATCGCATCAGGCTCGAGAGGGATGGAGCAGCAGGCCGAATGCGATAAGATCAGTAAGAGAGAGGTTCTGTGAGATTAAAAAAAAAGATAGTATCATTTTTTTATTTTTATAATAATAATAATATTAATATTAATAATAATATTATTATAATTATTTTTTTTATTTAAAACTCTCGGAGCATTTTTTTGCCGAACGTGTCATCATGGTAAAATGAACATCCTCCGTAAGTAAAATTGAGGTTCCGGACACACTGAGATGGTCTGTTTTATCATATGGGGTCGTTCAGGCCACTTTTTTTATGATTAGGCAAAAAAATATAATTCATGCATTCTGACCCATCTCAAAGTTGTGGCGAAATGAACGTGCTCCCTAGGTAAAATGGTGATGTTTTAGACATGCTCGCGCGGACTGTTTTTTTGTTCGGGGTCATTTCGGCGACTTCATTGATGACCGGGCCAATTCAAGCCAATTTCATGTGCGTCGTGACACATAATATTCATTGGCCTAATCGGAGTCGTCCGATAAACAGAATGTCAACAGGCCTTCGCATAAGCGAAAGCCATAGCCTAGCAAAACAACCTCAAAAATATGCTCCTCAACACACGCACAAAGGTCCAAAATGGATGTCTCGCGGTACAGGAGTCAACATGTGCTTCAAGCAACATTCCTTAGTACTCAAGCGGACCTCCTAAATTTATGATATCAAAAATTGATGCCAACAAAGGACCCCCAATAAGTGTGTCGCACTGCTGAGGCATAGTGCATCCTCAAAGGAAAGACTCTCCTGGTAGTCTAGGTGACATTCCAAGAGAAGACTAAGAGAACACCCCATCTAGGATTGATAAATTAGACATGTTTGGTTGGGGGTGGTGGTTAGTAGGCAGAGCTAACTGTCCACCAAAGAGCTCAGCCAGACTAGATGAATTGGACTGGGTATGACTGAGAGCATGGCTAGCCAATCGTGACCGACCAACCACAAAAATGGGTTTAGAGGCCGTAAAGGCATGATTTGGAAGGGTAATTCAGAGGATATAGAGGTATAACCATGAAAATATGTTCAGAGGCCGTAAAAGGCATAACCTAGGAGGGTGGTTTAAAGGCCGTAGAGGCATAACCACGAAAATAGGCTCAGAGGCCACAAAGGCATAACCTAAGAGGGTGGTTCAGAGGTCGTAGAGGCATAACCACAAAAGATCCCAACCAGGGTAGAAAAACAGGGCAGGGTATGGTTGGGGGTGGTGGTCAACAGTCGAAGCTAACTGTCCACCGAAGAGCTCAGCCAGGCTAGATAAACTAGACATCTTTGAATGAATAAGGATTTTTTCAACCTCATTCGAAATGACAATATTGATCTGTGTGACCTCATTCAAAACAACAAAATCAATGAAAACCTCATACCTGACCACATTCGAAACAGTTGGGAGAAGGACCCAACCACGCCAAATAAACTGGACATTTTTGGCTAAGGGTTTGCCTGACCTCATTTGAAATGATAATATTGATCAATATGAACTCATTCAAAATAAAAAAAAAAAATCTGATGAAAAACCCATATCTGACCACATTCAAAATGGTAGGGGAGAAGGCTCAATCATCTTGTGTGACCAAAAAATGGTAGGGGAGAAGGCTCAATCATATTGTGTGACCAAGTCTCTTGTTATGTTTCTCTTGAAAGGGACCCCAGTTGCTAGTCTAACTGATATCCTTGAGACAAAACACCCAACACTTCAATCAAGCTACTATAAAGCACAACATATCCTGATCAGAGGTGGCAATTAAACTAGTGACTATATAGTATGGCCGATCGAGAAGGCCCGATCATCTAGTGTGATAAGGTCTCTTGCTATGCTCTCATGCGAAGAACTAACTAGAAGGTTCTCTCGGAGGGTGGCACCCATCACGACAGTCCAAGTGGTCATAAAGACGATGACATCTTGGCTAAAGTGGCAACTATTCCAATGATTATATAGTATGGAAAGTCGAAATCATCTCGTGTGACCCAAGTCTTTCATCTCCTGCATATAGGCTTTTAGCATAAAGGCCACCCCTAGTCGCAAGAGGTAACCACTCTCTATCTGACCAAATTCAAATGAATAGAGATGGGAACCCAAAATTTTCCTGACCTTATTCAAAATGAAAACATGGGAGGAGGCTCAATCATCTCATGTGACCACAAGTCTCCTACTACGTTCTCTCGATAGGAGCCTGATTGTGAGTTGGATCAACTCCCATGGAGAAGGAATGCTCATCACCATAATGAGGTGGCTAGAAATTATAAAGATCCTAAAATAGGCGGGATCTGGCTGGCCAGTTGAGGCGCACTCATCATCAAACCGACTATAAAGTCATATGGTTTTAGGGGCACCCAACATAAATGGCATGTGGTCAGGGATGTTTGAAGAGTGGATACTCTAATAAACAAACTAAACTAAAATGGACTTATGTCCTGAGAAGTATCAAAAGGGTAGTAAGTCGGATATGATAATATATTCTCATAAAAGTTGACTAGAGTGCTCGAGAAGTGTCATAAAACTGCTACGAAGCCAAAAATGTCACAAGATGGCGTATCCTCATAACAGAGCCGACGTCAAGGTCACATGGCTCGAGAAACATGGCTATAAGCCAAAAGTGTCTGAAGACAAGATGTACTCCTGCTAAGCCAACTACAACACTGTAGGACTCAAGAAATATTACAAAATATGGCTATGTAAAGATAAAGATGCTCTCATAAAGGAACCAACTGAAGCAGGCATATGGTTTGAGAAGCTTCAAAGCCGACTGGCTATGAAACCCGACGTGCCTCAAAAGAAGGTCTTATCATCAAGTGTTGGCCAAGTGAAGGCAATAGTTCTATTGATCAGAACATCAAATGATTAGGGAGGTATATCCTGATCAAATAGTCTATGAGGTATGCATCTTACTATGCATATCAAATGACACAGGAGATATGTATCTTGGTCGTACATCAAATGAGACAAGAGTCATGTATCTTGCTTATACATATCAGAAGAACAACCATATGACAAAATAACAAGCGACAACGTGCTCAAAGTATAACTGGAGATCAAAGAACTCTGATAAGACATGGATCAGTGGTTAAACTGATAAAACATGTCACTCAACTTGGCGGACAAAACCAACCAAAGTAGTCAAAAATATTAAATAGGACATGAGGTATGTATCCCGCCTATGCACCAAATGAATGATCATAGGGCTAAATAGCCTAAGGTATCTAGCACTGGCAAAGTAAGTCTTGTTAAAAGGTCCTTCTAAACTAGAGAAGTAGCTATCATTGGAGAGAGCTCAATGTATATTTCCTGTAAGAACTGGCTAAGGCAATTCTCATTGAGGAAAATACCAGGGCAAACATCAAGCATCAAAAGTGGCATTGACTAAGAACATGTATCGGGCAGATAATAGATAAATTCTAGAATTGATATGACATGTCACCTTAACAAGGCAATGAAAATTAACCAAGTTAGTAATATCAAAGAGGGTGGACGATTAGAACATACCAACCCTATATATGATACTGCTACCAGAGATTTCATAGAATGAATTCTACTAGGGAATTACCGCAGTTTCCAAGAATTGTTGGTCAAAACATAACATTCTAAACACAAGGGTACGTATCCCTAAGGTTGACTCAAAAACATCCCTTGAAAGGGGAAACAACCATACTCATGTAATGTGAGTGGGAAACTCTAATTCGGACCCACATGGGGTGCTTAAATGAATAGAGGTGTCGAGGAAAGAAGCATGACTTTCCTGCACAAAGGAGGTATTAATCGAACTTGACCTCGATCAATCGAGACACCTGAGAAAGGTTGAAAAAAAATGAGTGCACGAACCAAATAATATTTAGCCATAAGGCACAAACCAAAATATATCCCTTAAGAGGAAATACACCACACTCATTTGAAGTGAGCGGGATGAGCCTATCCATAGAAAAATGCTCAGTTCAGACCCTATGTAGAATGGGTAACCACACAAGAATTCTAGGAAAGGGCATGAGTTTCTTGCATATAACAAATATCAATCAAAATTAACTTTTGTCAATCGAGATATTATAAGAGATTAGTTAGGCATCATTTGTTAACCATGGAATGCTTAGTTATAAAGCTAAGCTCCAATCCTCTAAAAAGAGGGTATATTCCACTCTCATTTATGATGAGTGGGGATGATGAGTGGGGAAAAACATGGAAAAACATATCTACCACACTCCTTTCTGATGAGTGGGACCACTCGTTTGGACCAGCTCAAAGCGAGGAACCAAAAAGAGAGGGTAAGAGAAGTATGTGGCTTCTCTTACGCTGATTACTGATTGCGTCAGGTATAAGCCGCCTATAGGACTTCCACTTTGCCTGTGTGACAATTCAGAAATCAATTTTAAGAGATGTACAAGACCTATCTTACGTGCAGTGAAGCACAAAAAAGAGTGGGCATACAGTATGTCGTACGACATGGCCACAAAGAAAGTTATTCAACTTCTAAAGGAGGTGCTATCAGGACCCAAGGGTTGACACATGAAACATAAGAGGTTATGGGCAGAATCCCACACTAAAGGCTTGTCAGCTCCTAAGGAAGCCCGCCAGGACATAAGGGTCGATGCACTAAGCGTAAAAGGATGTTGGAAGAACCCCACACAAAAGGCGAGTCAACTTTTGAGTAAGGACTGTCAGACCTAGAGGGTCAACGCACAAGGTGTAAAAGGTAGTGGGTGAAGAGCCCACGATAAGGCAAGCCTTTCTTCCAAAGGAAGAGCCGTCAGACCCAAAGGGCCAACGTACAAAGGCGTGAAAGTGGTGGGTGATGAGTCTACACGCAAAAATGACGAGTTGAATTCTGAATGAAGGACAATCACTCCTGAGGTTCGAATCCTGAAATGTAAAGGTTGTGATCAGAATCTCACATTGAAGGCATGTCAACTTTGAATGAAGCCTGCCAGGATCCGAGGGTCGAAGCATAATGTGCAACACAAGTGGGTTATTACCCACGAAGGAGGGTAGCCACTTCCGAAGGAAAGGGCATCAAGACCTGAAGGTCGATGCGTAAAGCGTTTCAAAGTTGTGTAGAAAACCACGCCAAAAGTATGTCAACTTCCAAAGGAAGGACTGTCGGACTCGAGGGTTAACATATAAAGTGCAAGAGGTAGTGGGTATACATTATGTAGTACAACATGCCCACAAAGCTACTGAGAGCCTTCCATGCCATTCATATTTTTTTATTGGGATATATATTTTTTTATATCCCCGACATAAGCCATTATCGGGAATGATCTGACGTGACATACCAAGTCGATATAGTATGAGGAACTCTCACGTAGGCATCTCAGATTCATGACCAGCTATACCATGCAAAAAAAAATGTTTGCAAACTTCAAGTCCAGGTGGTATTTTTCTTAAGTATTCTTCCCTAGTCCCTGTCCTTTTATTCTTTTCACCCTTAGCCAAAATAGGCCTCATCATTCGTATCCGGGTGTTAAGAAAATATTTTCATTTTTGAGATGTCTTTAGACCAATTACTAACTTATCAGTCATCCTAAAGTTACTTAATAATTCTCTAAACCTCAAAATTCTAAGGATCTTATCAGGAGAATTTTGAAATCAAAATTTTTGATTTTCCACTCACCTCAAGCTTCTTCTCCGGAGTGTTGGCCATTTTTTTTTTTTGGAGCCTTTTATACTTTTTTTTTCCTGAGAAATATTATAACTGGTAGAGTTTCTTTTGTAATAAAGTAATTTTTTTTACTCAAAATTCTCTTGAATAAAGATTCCTAGAATTTCATGATCCATTACTTGTTAAACTTCCCTTGGTCTAGCTGAATGAAAAAGTAAGAGATCTAAATAGTCTCTGAAACTACTAACATCTCAATGACACTTATCTAGTCATTCTAAGGTGTTATAAGACCTTAGGTGAAAGTTCATTAAAGGAAGGGATTCGGTCATCATGACTTGGTTTGAATCCCCCAAACCATGAGGATTTGCAAATCCTAAGAAGGTGCATATATTGTAGGGTCCAAGCTTATCCTCAGGATCTATCCTAGATTCAACCTCAAGAATCATCAAAGGTAAACCCAAGATAAGATCAATTAAGGGGCATGATTCCTTTCAGAACCATATCAACAGCCTCCAGAAACTAGAGTCGGAGCATCAAAAGATGCAAAGATATCTTGGTTAGATAAGTAAGGTCTGACCGGTAACGTTGGATATCATGGTTTCCCAACAAGTCATTGACTGATTTATAGAGGCTAAGTGTCTAATCATCTCAACATTGTTTGCATCAATTTTTGGATGTATTCAAACAAAATATCCATGAAGTTGGATATAGGAGATGGATCCATCTTGCATTGATACTCTATCACTAAAAACATATTAAGAAGTCAACAAGGTTCTTAAAAAGGGGAGGCACCATATCCTAGTTAGGTTCAAGGCGGACTTACTAGATCAAGCTAGAAAAACAAAGTTGTCTTAGCAACCAAATGCTCTCATCAAGATCCTAGCTAAAAAGCAAACTGGCTCAAATCAAATGAGGCACTTTCAAATATCCTGAGAGATGTGTATCCTGGCTAAAACATGGATCGACCGAGACTAACAAAGTGGTTGATACAACATGTTATCAATAATGAGATTTTGGGGGTGTTCCCAATTGGAGTATAAAACATACATCATAGCCTTGCTTAATAGGCAAAATAAGTAGAATAAACACTCTTCAATGCAAAGGCAAGTGAGCGCCTCGCCGTCAAATGTAGAAGGTCATTCTACATGCAGCGTCGGGATATCAAGAAACCTGGTGGCAAGAATTTGCCTAACCCACATGGTATTCGCAAACTTGGGGGATCAATGTCTATCCTCAAATAAGGTGAGAATCGAAGGGGGTGTGCCCCGAACCTTGCATTATCAACATAGGACAAATTCATCTTTATCGATGAAAAGGAAGCCACAAAACTTTCCTTAGCTCATGAAAAAAGTGGGCACATCAAATGTGGGCAAAAGCCACTCCAACAGGATTGTAATGATACCTGACACAAAATCTGGTACACTGGCACTAAGTACCACACCAAGGGTCCCATGCAACACCTCGGTGAGTCTATTGGCATGCAGGACAGAAAGTGAATATCCCGCCCTCATAATGGACCAATAGGTGAACCCTAGTCTCATATTACAAGGGCCTTTAGGATGAGAGGAATATAGAAATCCATGGACATATGGAGGATCTGGGTAAGGAACTTCTTTCAAGAAAGAGGACTTAGTCCTTGTAGAGGGAAGCTACTCAAATAATCTTCTTAGCAAGGAGATCTGTAGTGGAGTCATCAATATAGACTACAAATTTAGAGCAAACTGATCCTAAAGAGGGAAAGCCCTCAAAACTATCATGACTAGTGTATAATACACATAATTAGATGATATAACAGAGAAATTCTTAACTAAGGGAGCACAAAATGTCCCATCAATTGGAACAACAACAGGTAAAGAGACCTGTGGCTGAGTTAGCCACTATGGTTATAGCGGTATGTTCCTATTCCTCTAGATGTCATTGCCCAATGTAGGGACAGGCGAGACCTCGGAGAAACCCATAAAAAAATAGGTTGGGATTGTTGTAAAACTAGTGAAAACATTTCCCCTTAAAGAGGAAATTTCTCCTACAATCTTCTCCATCAAAGAACTTGTGGTAGCAGTAACAACCTAGACTGCAAGGTGAGAGAAACCTGCATCATGGGGAGGAAAGACCCCCCCCCCCCCCCCCCACCCCATCCTGGCTGGAACGTATCCACATAGCCAGAAAGAGGAGAAAATTGATTCTCAGCCTAAAGGATTTAAGCATCATCATGTGCCAAAACTGAAAGGAGTCATGATGGGGACATGGTCTATAGTGCCAAAGGACAAAAAGGCAGATTCTGAGCTGATGGGTTATAAGCGTGATCCTGGGTCAGAACCAATGAGAGTCATGGCGGGGACATACCACACTGCCAAAGGACAGTACCATAAAATGGTAACTCTAGCTCTCTTAGCTAGTGCAACTATTATGGGACTGAAACTCGAAAGTACTACAAAAGAGGCTGAGAAAAGAGAAAGTGGGTTGTAGTGCATCACCATCTGATATCAGCCTCTTCCTTAAGGGAAAAGTAGCACTGATACAAGCTACTACAACAAAATGAGTGCCACAAGCACAACTCCTCCTTTTCAAATGAGGGCATCTGCAAACGTTTTGAGGGGATGTGGTCTGCACAACTAGGGATAGTAGCAAAATGACTCACAACTCAGGGGGGCGAAGGTACCTTATAAACGGGAGTTGGGATAAGTAGAAATATGATGCAAGACAAGTTGTTGCATTTACAACAATCTATTTCTAATCCTCTTGGCCTTCCTGCCTAATCAATGGACAAGTGGAACCTCAAGGGGAACTAGAATAGAGAGAGAGCTGGGATAGAAGTCACAACGGTAACAACAATGACAGACCTACTGCCAATAGAAGACTCACCTGCCAATGGCTGGGATATCCATGAGAACACAGAGGGAAGGGTCTGGAAATAACCATCAGTGCTATGGCACGTCACTATTGATAATCGACCTCTTTTTATAAAAGAAGTGGTTAAGATGCGAGCTACTACATCAAAAATAGCTTGATATGCATGAATCCCCTATTTAGGAGAGAGGTCATAGAGCAAAACGCCTCAGGGAGCATAAGAACAACTTGATATGTACTTCTCCCCTTTTAAGGTGGAGGGTGCATATAAAATGCCTTAAAGGGTGTAGGATTATGTAAGATAATCCCAAAGAGGTTCTTTAAGGAACAGAAGGTTATGACACCCTCGAGGGCACAAAAAATGCTCAGGGAGAAGGGAAAGGGTTCCCCCGGTGGTAGTGGCCGTATCCATTTTCCTACTCTTCTGCATCGCAGGGTAAAAAGGGAGAATGATTGAAAATAGAGAAAGGTCATGAAACTAATCAAGAGGAACAATGACATCGATGCGTGTGATAATGCAGCAATCGAGCTATCGAGGGTGAGAGAAGGGATAGAATGCATCAAGTTACTACCACTAGCAACTGATACATAGATTGAAAACCAAGGTCTCACAAAAAAGCTCAACTGTGACTCAAAGGAAACATACTAGGTCACGATAATATTAGTGGAACTCTAAGTACGGAGAGAGGCTATAATCCTAGAAGCGAAACTCCAAGTATGTGGAGAGAGACTCATCCCCACAGAGTCACCAGATTATTTTTGTTTATTTTTCTATTTTTTATTTTAAAAGGAGTCACTAGCTTGTCGATCCTCGTATACTTCCCTTATTCGATCAAATCTCCCTCCCAAATCATATCAGTGATTCGAAGAGGAGAGGAACAAAATAATAAGGGACATATGACAAAGTGATAAATAAGAGAAAAAGTAAAATGTGGAGAGTCTATGGGTGATAAACCTAGTGAGGATATTTCAAATATGTATGCTCAAATAAGATCGAGTAGAGACACCTAGAACTTTATCCGTGAAAGAAGTATCTACATAGGTGTATGTACCTATTTCGGGGTCAAGAGGACTCCCAGAGGAATGTGTTCCTACTAGTTAATTACATCTTGGGGGATACCCAAGAATAATCTCAATAAAAGGATTTTTGCTTAATATTATCATAGACCTGGGGTTTAAGCAATCAAAGGAAGGTTATTTTGAGTGGGAACAATCTCGACGCTTCAAAGCTTACACTAAACCATCAGGCAGAGAGTGAGTTTCTCATATCCTGAATGGGTAGTGGCTCATCGGCACACGGGGCCATGAAAAAACATAAATCATCTTGGTGGGGATATCCTAACAAGTGAAATCACGTTCAGTCCATAAGGGCAGAGTACAAATCTTCGTATCCTAAATGGGCGGTAGCTCATTAGTATCGGGCAGTCAAAATGATATCAACGAAGTCAATGAGTGATAGGGCTCAAAGGGGTTAAACAAAAGGAAGCTAGAGTGATCCTAAAAAGTTAGAAGTAATTGTGTCAGGGTACCACATACCTGTCATACACAGCTACTATGACCCTAAGTCTACCCGGTCGTGAAGGTTGCTGACCCAACATGTCCTGAAATCCCCAGTCAGCGATCCGTGAATTGCGTCGTCAACGGAGGATCTCGATAGTCCTATGTTTAAAGGAAGGAAACTCTATCTTATGACTAAAAATTGGAGCTCCAAAAGGTGGGCTCATACCTGCCGAAGTGGCGAGGATGCCTTGGGGAAGAAAAAGAAGTGGAAGTTCAGCTACAAAGCTAGAAACACTCCAAACAAAAGGACTTATACCTCGTCTAGGTTAGGGAGCCTTCTAACACCCTAGGTGCACTTGACAACCACCTATATAAAAAGGTATACTGAGCCAGTTAAGATGGAGAAGCATAGGGACTCCTCCTCGAAACATGTAAATATGAATACAGTTATCTAGAGCGGTCATTGAGTATTATGAAGGCCCTATTACTATATGCAGGAAAGTAAAAGTGTAATTTTTAAATTCTAAATATTTTAAACCTAAATTTTAATTATTTTGAATATTTTATTTATAATTTTGTAGAAAAATTAAGAATTTAAGCCCTGATGAGCATATATTGCATCGTTAAATCCCAGTTCACAAAAAGAAATAAGGAAAATATGCAGGCATGCAGGCATACAAGCATGTAACAAAAATTAAAACAAGATAAATAAAATAATAAATAGATTGGTGTCGTTGGGTCGGCAACATATCCCATAAAAGAAAAAGGATATCGGACTCTACACATACATGTTCGGTCTTAATTCTATAGATCAATATAAAAATGCAGAATTAAGATACGGGCACGAGCATCTGCTCCTAGTCCCCTCCATGTGGTTCCCATGCCAAATGTCTTAGAACCTGTGCCCATATCTTATTTCTGCTATAAGACTCTCTTAGACTCTAAAAATACATAAAAAAAGAAAATATTCAATTTTGCATGAAAACGAGTGTTAGCGGGAAAACCCGCATACATATAACCTATAATGATCCATGCTTTCAAAGTGGGGAGCTAAATAACACCTGCAAGAAAAAGGTTTAGAAATCATGACATGCTCCCCCCATAGCAGTACATGTGTGTGTGCAAATAGAGGCATTGCTCTCTGCAGAAAAACACCCTAATACACTACGATACATATGAAGTATACAGTTACACCACAGACACAATGCAAAAGAAGGATCTCTGGATAGAGCAACCAATCCAACAAAGAATAATAGTCAGACATCAAAAAGACTACCTAGCATACTAAGTCCTAGCTTAGCACACCATCTAATGAAAAGTGCATCAACCTAGTATCTAATTGCGGGGTATGTCTTAGTGTAGTATGACTTTGATGGGGTCACATGTCAGCCTCGTCCAAAAGATCTAAAGGATCTAAAGAGATAAAAAGATGGGTGACACAAGTTAGATCCACTAGATCCTTAGCAAATTCATACTCATGTCAATCCTAATGACTTAACTCGTATTGCTCGCCGGGATCAACCCGACAAACAATGTTGGTTAAGGCATCACGACCAACACGGGTCACTCTCCTAGTGAGTAGGAAAAGCCATCAAGGAATGGGCAAAGCACTCAATCATGCAGAAAGCCCACATAGTGATTGCTCGATCGAAGTGCAGGGCAATCACAACGGGCGCCCAAAAGAGCAGACACACATCATTCAAATGAATGCAAGGATGCTACTTGCAACGTGACACACATAAACGTGATGTATCGGCAAAACATGCTACCCATAAAGATAAATTACACCTGCCTAGGGATCTGGGGTGCTATGGAACTAGCAAACACCACTACAGATGAGTTTGCATCGAGTAAAAGGATACTTATAAAGAGGATTTACACTCATCGAGCACACATGCATACATGCAAAACATGCAACAAGCATATGAAAAGTGCACCAAAGTGGTGAAGGCGAGTCTGCTATGAAGGCACTGACTCATAAAGAATGAGCATGTCATAGCAGCAGTGGCCCAAAAGATGAGTATGTCAAGGAAGCAATTACCTGGAGGTGGGCATGTCGTGACGACAACAACCCGAACAAATGGGTATGTGATACATCTAAAGTATGTAGCAGTTATGTATATATTTTTATACCTATTTTTGAGGATATTGTGCTTTAATGGAAGATCCTTGTGTGTTTTTCTTTCAAGTACAGTAAAATGGACGAAAAATGATGAAATGAGTGAAAATGTAGAAGGTGTGTAAATGAACTATGGCATCTAAGCATGCAGGATTGGCGTTTAAGCGTCGAGAGAATAGAGAAGTCCGCACCTAAGCACCGCATATCTCGCGCTTACGCGCTAGAGGTAGTTAATTGAAAATTCAATGAATTTGGACGAATTTTGAAGGGGTGTTTGAAGCAACTCTTATTGAAAATGTGGATTATGGTTAATAGACACAAAAATACATTTAAATGGCTATTGAAAGGAAGCAACTTCTAGAAGACTCATTGAATGTTGACACATTTTTTAGGAGACAACAAAGCACCTTTTGACAAATTATAAAAGAACTTAGATTAAATTGAAGAGGCCACTGCCACCCCCTCTCTTTGATACTTCTTTCTACCACTCTTTGTCCTTCGTCCTTTCTCGAGCAAAACCTTGCCTTTGATTTGAACTGGTGGATAGATCAGATGCTCTCTGCAAAGAGATTCAAAGGAACTTCAGGAGTTTGGTGGAGATGAATTTGAGATAAGTTTTTATCTTTGTGACTACATTTGGTTTTAATTCAGACTTCTTGTGTGTTTACATGATTTTTACTTTTAAACTTATGTGTTATTATGTTTTCTCCATGAATTCTGGGTAGTTTTATTTATATTTTTCCTTAAAATGATAAGTAATTAAGAGTTGGAAGGAAGTTGTGTGAAGTATTAATCTTTAATGTCGGAATATGTTGTGATGATTTAAACCTCATACTTCATTTACTTCTTGATTTGGCAATTAAGATGTTAATATTTGTTGTGAGAACATGTAAGATCCGAGATTGTATTGTCTTAGTCAACTAATGGTAAGAATCACATGAGTTTGTATGGATGAGAATGTAATTCATGTGGTTGAGTAAAAATAAATAAGGAAATAAAATTTGAAGGGTATAGAGTTAGAGGACTTCAGAGTGACAAGCTAAGCCCCAAATTTGTTTTATTGTTCTAGGTCTTGATACGAGATGTTAGCCCCCAGGTGGAGGAAGAAGAGAGTACTCTAGAGTGAGAGCTAGTATGTTCCCTACCTAGTCCGTCTTCAAGACTATTCAAACTTTAAATTAGCCAATGTTCTTTATAGCATTTCTAGTGAGGGCAAATAATATTATTGCTCCTATTTGACACAACTGATGCAGTATGAATTTAGTGTGTTAAATTTGTAAATATTTTATAATATTACAAATTACACACGGCAGATACAATAGCAAATATGTAATTTAATCTCAACAAAATAACTTTAGTTAAAATAGTTTTATCTTTTAAAAATCTTTAAACTGCCAGATCTCCTTTAAAAATAATGCAAGTATACGTATCGCTCAAGTAATAAAGGGCTCTAATGGAGTCATAGATATCGATATCATAGGAAAGTTGGAAAAAAGTGCAAAGTTTAAAATTTAAGTAACAAGTGAATACTAATTAAAATGCAGCTGAAAAATAAAGTTAACTAAACTAAATGCTAAACTATTCAAAAGTATACTTACGAAAATTAAAACTAATATGTTGTGACGAAAACTTCAAATTGAAGAAAGCAACCTTCCTCTTTATAATCAGTATATGGATTGTGAAGAAATGAAAATCATTTGATGATATATATATATATATATATATAATTTTGTGCCAAATATGACCAATCCTATTATTTACCCTCTTCCATGTGTATACACAACATTGACTAATCCAGAGTTTGGTCCATAATTTTGTGGTTAGGCTACCGGCTGCCACCTTAGAAATCCACCGGCTGCCACTTTAGAACTCCTACTATTCTCTTTCCTGTAGGCTAAAAATCTCACATCAGTTTTCAATCAACTAGACTAAATTGGGAATTTTAATCTGTCACCTTAAATCTCCAATTTTGCATCCAACAAAGTATATTTCCCTATTTATTTGCACCCAACTCCATGGATGAAATACTCTCCCATGAAATCAAATGTGATTCTCCGCATGTTGTAGAAACCATAGTCCTTTCAAAACATATGTTTCTCAACACATAACAATTCAATTGGACAAATAAAAAAATAAATGAAGATTGGAGTTCAAATCATCACAAATTATTGACATTAAAAACTATTTAAAATAATATCAATTCTTCACAAAACCATATCTCAAAGTAGGGAGAAGAAAAAAGAAGTCTACTAAGAATTCATGAGAAGAATACGGTAAAACACATATTTCATATATAAAAATAAGTTTACAAAACAAAATAAATAAAAGAAAAAACTCATCTCACAATCGTTCCAAAGAAAATCTTTAGAAGTTTTCTCCAAGCCTTTCTCTCTTTGTAATCACTCTCAATTCTCTTTAGAAATGTAATGAAGAAGAAATCTCTCACCTTTCCCTCTCCTCTTACAACCCTTGAAGAAAATCTCTAAGCCCTTGACTTTCTCCCCCCCTCTCTCTAACTCTCCTTCTTGCCTTCACGCCGCACACACTCACGCCCCAAACACAAACTCTTTTATCAAAGGTTGTCTCCCTCTAAAAAGAATTCAAAATTCCCTCTAAAAGTCTGATCAAAAGTTAACTCTTTTGAATTTAAAAGATATGTCCACTGATCTAAGAGACATATCCCTTCATAAAAAAACCTTCCGAAGTTACTAGATGCATTGAATCACTCCAAGGGGTGTTTAGAACAAGTGTCACTTTGAAAATTTGATCAAAATTTGTCTTAAACCGCCTTAATCCTCAAAAAATTATCTCTGACGCATCTGACGCTAAATCTGGCGCACCGTGCGCCAACTCTTTGTAAAATTGTGCATATGGCACCAGTCTGGCACATCATGAGCTAGTTTGCTAAAGACCACACAGTTCTGGGTTTTGGCGCATCTAGTGCCAATCCGGCGCATCTAGCACCAATCCGGTGCATTTGGTACCATTCCGGCGCATCTGACACTCATGCACAAGAATTCAAAAATTCTTTGTTTTGGCTCCAAATTTCGTCTTTTTTGCTATTTTTTCTCCAAATGCCTAAAATTGATATACCCTTCTTTAAAGTGCAATATCACCAAAAATAAGCAAAAAATATATACTTAAAACTACATATTATTTTGGTGTATAAAAATCCCCCAAACTTAAAATCCCCCAAACATCCCCCAAACTTAAATGTTACTTATCCTCAAGTGACACTTTTACTACATAAAAGCATATGACTTATGATAGAGACTAGCTTATAATTTCTATTTAGTTCAATAAATGAAATAATAAAAATTAAGAAAAACATTTAGTAACTTAGATTCAAATTCTAAGTTTAAGAGTACTTAGTAGTCAATTTTAAGATTTCTGAATCTCTATTCATTTCAAGAAGAATATGTAAATGAACTTAAGGAAAACTTTACTAATAATGCTACAAATAATCCAATATATGTTTGGAACATGTAACAAAGCTTTTTCCTAAAGTTGATTCTAGTGAAGCCAATTTTTTATTAGGAATTTCCTTAAGCTTCTGCTCACTTATTTATTTTTCTTTTCTTTTACTTTTTCTTTTATTTTATTTTTTATGTTCTTCTCTTTTTTTTTCTTTTAGGATCTTTTCAATCCTTTCTTTTCTTTTTCTTTTTCAAGTGAGGATTTCTATATCTGGATAGCCTTTAATAGATTTGAACTTCACTATCCTCTTCTCAAAGTCAAAACTCTTTACCTTTCTTCACTTTATAAATTCGTATTAATTTACAATTTTTATAAAGTCTCATTCTTTTCTTCTAACATGAAACTCTAAAATTCTTAATACTTCAAAAATATAATTTTCTTTACTATAAATAGAAAAATATAGTCTTATCTTATCATACAAAATATCTTTAACTTTAGAATTGACCTTCATTATTAAAAAAAATTTACCTAAATTTAACATAATATTCATAAACTTAAGTATAGACATCTAAAGTTTAATCTTAATATCCCTGGTCATATTAAATTAATTTTAAAAATATTGTTACTTAAGGACAAATGAAATTTTATTTACTTCTTTTTAAAAGAAATTTGTCTTCCCTCCAAACTTTAGTTTTTAAATATTTTAAAAATGATTTAGCATAAAATTTAGTTGGTGAAATAAAATAGTAAATGCATGAAAATAAAAACTAACCTGTAGAGAATTTCTGACTATGAAACTGGGCTCTGGTATACTACAGTTACTAACTTTAAAAATACATACAAGTTTTAAAGCATTAAATGAGACATAATATATTCTAAAGATTTTGCTTAGAATTAAAAATTGAAACAAAAACTAAAAATACTAAAAATGCAGAAAGAAAATAAAAATCTGTTGTTACTATTACAATTTTAAGTCCACAACACAAAACAAAAGTTTTTACTACAACAGTTTCAAATGCCAACCACATAACATCCAAACAACATACAAACAAACAAACAACCAAACAAACAAATATGCCAACTCCAAAAAGTATCAATCTTCATTGACTTCCTCATCATCATCATCATCATCTTCTTCTTCTTCATCATCATGAATAGGTTCATAATGAGTGAAGTTGGGGCAACTAGGAAATTCCACATTGGATTCAACCCTAAGATATCTCACCATAGCTTCCTCAAAAGCAATATCATCCTGAACTCTCCTCTGCTTATACCCATCATTATAAGCATTTCTCGCTCTAATCTCTCCAATTTGATGTTGAATATTTACTATATCCAATTGTTGAATCATGAGTTGGTCCATAATGTTTTCTAGTGATGCAGGGCGAGAAGTAGGGGCTCCTGCAATTGATGTAGATGGTCAATCACTTCTTCCACTCCTAGATTCAATAAATGATTCAACTCTCTAAATTATGTGCTTCCCAATAGGATTTTGTGGCTATAATCTTTCCTTCTTTTTTTTTGTTCCTCATTTCTATGGGACTCTACTTCTGATTGTTCACAAAGAGTGAAAATCTGAGCAGGGTAACCCAAACCACTAGTTGTATAGCTCTTAGCTTTGCTCTGTGCTTGATGAACTATAAGAGCACCAACATCTATTGCTTTCATTTTCTGAATGCAATAGTTAAATATAGCTCTATCCTTTGCTACATCGGTCAGATGATTTGTTGCTAGTAATCTAGTAGAAATGAAGTGGTGTCTTACCTTTGACTGAATAGTAAGCGGAGAAGTTAACTATCTTATTATTTTTAATCCTCCATTCTCCTTTTCCATCAGTCAGAAAGGTAATCACTTCATCCAGTGAAGAATCAGTCATCACGAATGCAGCATATTCATCAAAAAATACATTCCTCAGCCCATAAAAAAATATTGATCCTTTCTGAAGTAAATTCAACTTGCTTACCTCTCACAAGGATGTGATCATCATCAGTGAATCTCAAGTTGGCATAAAACTCCTGAATCATTGGCACAATCCCTACTACAGTGAAGAAGCAAAATCGCTCCCAATTTTTGGCAAGGATCAACCTCTCGATCTCGCCACCCGTGTTAACAAATGCCAGTTCCCGGATCAATCATAATGATTCTATTTATGTGTTATAACTGTGTTAGGCCTTCGAATTAAAAAATCATTGTGAATCAAAATCATCCAATGAACTTCCTCTCTTTACTCGTGGAGCCATTTGAACTTCTACCAAAATCCAAATAAATTACAAAAATCAAAAATCTAACTCCCCAAGTAAGATTATTTGGTAAGAAACTTTTCACCATGAGTTTTCTTCAAGCTTTTCATAAGAAATCCCAAATTTTGGATTTTTCAAAATGTAATAAAAATCTATGGTGAAAATAAAAAATTTCTAAGTTAAAGTGAAGCTCTTACCAAGAGAAGATGAAATCTATGATTTTTAGCCTCCAAAATGTTCTCTATTGCGCCCAATGTGATGCCCTAGGTCACAGTTTATAAGTAGGAGACAACCCAAGCAGTAAAAATGGAGTTTTGCTGTATGATTTTTCTATTTTTTAGGCAATCTAGAGTTTTCAGGAATTTGGCACATCTTGCGCCAAATCTGGCTCATCATGCTCCGGCTCTCTATAAATTGGCGCATCATGTGCCAGTCTGGCTTGTGTCAACACCTTAATCTTTCCAGATTTTGTTTTCTATGGAAATCTGCAGTGCCTTGTTTTATGTCTACCTCTAATTAACTCAAATGAACCTTTAAAAACATAATTAAACATTAATCTAACATCAATATTTCACAAACAATACAAAACTCACTTTTATACATAAAATTCGTGCTATTACAAACTAACATTTTTTGAGCCAATAAATATCTATTTCAATGCTCAAAGCAAACCAAAACATCCTAACACTAAAATTTAAACATCAAAATACCAAACACAAACATCGATATAGTTTAATAATAAAATTAAATGCAATCCAACATAACGAACAGCTAAAACAAGTAGTATTAAACAAAATGTTCTGTGCCTATATTAAGTTCAAACATCTTCTTCACTCTCGTCCACCTAGATATCTCCCATAGATTGATAGTGCACATACAAGTAGTAGAAGGGTTGATAAGGAAACTCATCAGTTGAATCCTTCCCAATCCAAGCATGTTTCTTGAACATACATACCAAACCATCTTCAATATGACTAGTATGCTCAAAATATTTTTAAGTCTCTAATCTAAGTGATCCAACATTCAAAAACATTACCAATTGCATGCATAAGATTTTTCACCTCTTTATCTATCTTCTTAATCCTTTCAAAATTGCATTCAAACTGAAGTAAGGCTGAGTAGGTGATGAATTCTGGGATGCTTGATTCATCAGTACATTCATATCATTCTCATCTCCCATTCTGATACAGTTGCAATAGACTTCTGGATCCATTGGCTTCCAAGGAAGAATAACTTTTTCCCAACTCTCATAAGGTACTTGCAATTGACTGCATAGTAGGAAAATAGTGGATGGATGTCCAAGTCCAGTTGCAGATCCATTGACAATCAATCCCAAAATCAATTTCACAATGATTGATCCAATATCAATAGGTTTTCCAGTTTGAGTACAGTAATTTAGAATATGCACTCTCCATAGTTACCTTACTGATTTTCTTAGTATGAAGAAATTTCAATGCAATAAAGAAGTGTCATGCCTTAGAAGTAGGATTTAACAATGATGACAAAAAAATTACATTTCCATCATCTCTGGCTTCCCAATTCGCAACTTCATCCGTAAGGTATCGATAGAGTTCATTCATAATATCTCTCGTAGGGGTAAAATTTTCATTATGGCAGATAAACACATTTTCAATCATAAAAATCTCATTTATTCTTGAAGGAGTGAATTGCATAAACATGTCTCACACATAAACAATTCCTTGGTTGATTCCATGAAGATTTGCATAAAACTCTTTCACTACAGGGAAGACTATGGTGGCAGTAGTGAAACAAAGCACTTCCTAACATCCCTATAAAATAATCTCTTCAACTCGAGTATTTGGTGTATTAAATCCTTGATTCACAAACCCTCTTTCTTTGTTTAGCCTCTTCTTTACTAGAACACCATCATGCAACTTCTGCGCATCAAAACTGACAAACTTTCTTCGGTTGCAAATTCCAAATCTAGCATAATTTTTAGAGTGGGACGCCATTGGAATTGAAATCTAGTGACTCCTCCCTCGTTTTTCCCTCTAAAATTGACTTTAGAATCAGTTTTTGGGAGTTATAAGGAGAAGAACCCATCAAAAATTGCCAAAATCCACCTTTTTTAAATGTTTTAAGTCATTTTCGTCACCGAGGCACATTGTGCACCAGCTCTCTGAAATTTGGTGCATCATGCGCCAGTTCCAAAAATTTGCATTTTTGATTACCATCAAACAAACTCTCAATTCTTCTGTAAAATTAGGTAAATAAAGATCTTTTTAAATTATTTTCTCAAATACACGGACTCTATGAAAACACAAATATAAATTTATGTAAAATATTCTAAACAAAAACTTAAAATCAAAATAAACAACAATAAGTATGGTTTATCTCCCGCAAAGTGCTTGGTTTAATTTCGTCAGCCTGACATTCCCAGTATTTATTCTAGGAGACTCAAAATTAAAGTCTCTTTAAAAAATGATCTTTGACCATCAAAATATGGTTATAATCTATGCCCATTTACTTTAAATATCCTTCCAGTCTCAGGATCTTTAATATTAATAGCTCTATAGTGATAGACTTTTACAACTCTGAATGACCTTTCCACCTAGACTTCAATTTTTCAGGAAATAATTTTATTCTTGTAATGTAGAATAAAACTTCCTGTCCAGGTTCAAATTTTTTTTTAATTATCTTCCGATTCTTTCATTCTTTCCTTATAAATCTTATCATTATTGTTAGATTCATTTCTACTTTTTTCAAGATCATTCAATTGTAATAATCTTTCTTACCAGCTTCTTTCAAATTAAAATTGAATTCCTTTATAGCCCAATAAACTTTATGCTTCAATTCTACTAGCAAGTGATAAGTCTTCCCAAAAATTAATCTATAAAGGGACATACCTATAGGTGTCATATAAGCTATCATGTATGCCCATAATGTCGTATCTAATCTAGGAAACCAATCCATTTTACTAGGAATTACACTTTTTTCCAAAATTCTCTTAATTTCATGATTAGATACTTATGCTAAACCACTAGTCTGGGGATGATAAGCAGTTGCAATTTTATGCATTATATTATATTTTTCTACCAATCTTGTAAATGTTGCATTTCTAAAATGAGACTCTCCATTGGCAATGATTACTCTAGGCATTCCATATCTTGTAAAAATATTTTTAATTAAAAAATTTGAAACACTCCGAGCATCACATCGAGGTAAAGCGATTGCTTCAATCCATTTTGAAACATAATCCACTGCAATCAATATGAATATATTTTTGAATGAAGGTATAAATGGTCCCATAAAATCTAATCCCCATGCATCAAAAATTTTAATTTACAAATTAAAATTTAGAGGCATTTCATTACTTTTTGAAATATTACCTACTCTCTGACACTGATCCCATGTTGATATATATATATATATATATATATATATATATTAACATCTCTAAATAGAGTAGATCAATAAAATCTAGATTACAAAATTTTATGAACAGTTCTATCATTCCCAAAATATTCTCCAAATTTTGAATCGTGACCTTTCTGAATAATTTCCTGAATTTCTTGGTAAGGCACACATTGTCTCATTACTAGATATTTGCATTGTTTATATAAATAAGTGTCATCCTAAAAATAAGATTTAGTATCATGAATGAATTTCTTCTTTTATTTTTTTGTTAGTCCATATGGTAAAATATCACTAACAATATAATTTATAATATCAACATACCAAGGTGTTTCTCATCTTTTTATAGCATAAAATTTTTCATCAGGAAAATTTTCATTAATTTCTTTTTCCATGTCAAGTATTTCTTCTTGTACTAGCCTAGATAGATGATCAGTAATTTGATTATTAGTCCCTTTCCTATCGACTAATGAAAAATCAAACTCTTGGTTTTGCATCCTTTTTTTGCATCCCATCTAATTAATCTTGGTTTTGCATCCCTTTTTTGCATCAAATATTTAATAGCCAAATGGTTAATATGCACAACACATTTTGCTCCAATTAGATATGACCTAAACTTATCAAAAGCATACACAATGACTAATAACTCTCTTTCAGTGGTGGTGTAGTTAATCTGAGCATTATTAAAAGTCTTACTAGAATAGTATATAACTTTAAAAAATCTTATCATATCTCTGCCCTAATACAGCTCCAATTGCATAATCACTTACATCACACGTTAATTCAAAAGGTTTTTCTCAATTAGGTGAAACAATGATAGAAGCAGTGATCAATATTTTCTTTAAAGATTCAAAGGCTTTAAGGCAATCTTGGTTAAAATAAAATTTTGTATCTTTTTCCCAAAGTTGGCATAAAAGCTTAGTAGTTTTTTGAAAAAACTTTAGTATATCGCATGTAAAATCCAGCATGTTCTAAAAAGCTCCTAACTCCTCTTACATTAGTAGGCAAAGGAAAGTTTCATATAACCTGAATTTTTGCATGATCTACTTCCATGCCATTTTCTAAAATTTTATGTCCAAGCACAATTCCTTTTGCAATCATAAATTGACATTTTTCTCAGTTCAATACTAGACTAGTCTTTTTACATCGTTCAAGAACTTTCTCTAAATGATTTAGACATATTTTAAATGAAGTTTCAAATAATGAAAAATCATCCATAAAGACTTCAATCCCTTTTTCAATTAAATCATTAAAATTTGACATCATACATCTTTCAAATGTTGCAGGTGCATTACATAAGCCAAAGGGCATTCGCCAAAAAGCCAAAGTTCTATAAGGACTAGTAAATATTGTTTTTTCCTGATCATCTGGAGCAATAGTTATTTGATGATAACCAGTATATCCATCTAGAAGACAAAAATATTTGTGCCCAGCCAACCTATCCAACATCTTGTCCAAAAAGGGTAAAGGAAAATGATCCTTCATGGTGGTAGTATTTAATTTTCTATAATCTATGCAGATTCATCATCCAGTGACTTGACATATTGATATTAATTCATTATTCTCAATTTTCACTACAGTCATTCCTCCTTTCTTTAGAACACAGTGAATTGGACTTACCCAAGCACTGTCTGAAATATGATATATTATTCCAACATCTAACCATATTAAAATTTCTTTCTTAACAACTTCTTTCATCATAGGACAATCTCCTTTGAGGAATAGTTCTTGGCTCATGTTGATCTTCTAATAAAATTCTATGCATACAAATGAAGGACTAATTCATTTAATATCAGCTAATGTCCATCCAAAGGCTTTCTTATATCTTTTTAAAGTTTCTTGCAACAGTTGTTCTTACTAATTAATTAATTCTGAGGATGCTATAACAGGTAATGTAGATAAATCTCCTAAGAATGCATACTTCAAATGTGTAGGAAGTGTTTTCAGTTCTAGTTTAGGAGGTTTTTCCATAGATGAAATTAAATTTATATTACTTTCTATAAGATCTAGCATTTCAATTTTTTCCTAAACAGAATCTAAATCTTCTTTACCCACTTTCATAGATTCGTCTTAAATCTTATCCTCATCTTAATATTCCATATATTCCTTTTCAAATTCCTTTTCAATTATCTTTTTAAAATATTCATGGCTTAGAAATTCATTAATATTCATTCTAAAGCATTTAATTTCTTGCACTTTTATAGGATATCTTATTGATTTTGCAATATTAAATGTAACCTCTTGATCACTAACTCTCATAATTAATTCTCCTTTTTACACATCTATCAAAGCTCTTCTAGTGGCAAGAAATGTTCTCCCTAAAATAATGGGAATTGCTTTATCTTCCTATATATCCAATACTATAAAGTTTACAGGGAAAATAAATTAATGCACTTTTACTAGCATATCTTCTATAGCTCCTTTTGGATAAATTATTGATCGATCAGCTAACATAAGAGTTACAGTTGTAGGTGGAATATCACATAAACCCAACCTTCTAAAAATTGATAACAGCATAAGATTAATACTGGCTCCTAAATCACATAAAGTTTTTCCAAAAAATCTTTTGCCAATAGCATAAGGAAAATTCCAGGATCTTTAAGTTTCTCAGGAAACTTCTTCAGAATTATAGTGTTACACTCTTTACTAAGTGCAACCATCTCATTATGTACAAACTTCCTTTTCTTTTTAAGTATATTCTTCATAAACTTCACATAGCTTGAAATTTTTTTGAAGCTTCAACAAATGGAATGCTTATCGTTAATTTCCTCAATATTTCTAAAAATTTTGAAAAATGGTTATCTCAATTTTTCTGCTTCAATCTTTGAGGAAATAGAGGTGGTGATCTTTCTATAGTGATTTTCATTGGTTTAATAGAACTTTTTGACTCAAAATGAAAATCTTCACCATATTTTTAATTTTCCACCTCATCTTTTTCAACTTCAACTTCCACTTCTTTTTTAACTCTGTTTTCTAATTATTTTCCACTTCTCATTTGAATAGCCTTAATTTGATCTTTGTTGTGATCTTTAGGATTTACGTCAACATTACTAGGCAACGTTCCTTGCTGTCTATTGCTAAGTGCGATAACAATACATCCCAATTAATTTTTCATGTTTCTAATTGCAGCTTCTTGATTTTGTAATTGTCCCCATTTTCAATATTAGTTCTTCTATTGACAACTTTTTCTCCTTACTCTACAAATTATTAAAAAATAGAGGGTAATAAAGTTTATAAGTTGGATTTCCTTGATTGTTGGAGTTTCCCAATGGGTTTGCAGTGTTGTTTCCCCATTGTGGATTTGCAGCATTAGAATTATTGTTACTCCAACTAAAATTTGAATGATTCTTCCAACTAGAATTATAATGATTGGCATAAGGACTATTAGTATGATTATTTATTGCATTTAAGGTCTCATAAGAAGATTGAGATTCTATCTTTTGTCCCAATGAGTTTTCCTCAAGCATAGGTGATGTTTGAGAATAATTAATTCCATATTGATCTATCTTCTGTGAAATAGCAGCTATTTGTGCAACTAACATAGATATTACATTAGAATCATGAATACTGGATACTCTTTTTGGATTTACCTTTTGAGAGGGTCATTAAAGATTATTAGTAGTCATCTCTTCACTTAAACAATATGGTTCGTCAAATGGTTTTGACATTAATGATCCACCAGCAGCAACATCAATTATCGATCTAAGAGATCCAACCAATCAATTATAAAAAGTTTTAGTTATTAACCAATCTGGCAATGCATGGTGTGGACACTTTTTAAGGAGTTCTTTAAACCTTTCCCAGGCTTCATAATTTGATTCCCCTTCAAACTGACAAAAAGATGTAATATCATTTCTAATCTTAGAAGTTTTTCTAAGGAGGGAAATATTTAGATAAAATTTTTTGTGATAAATCTCCCCAAGTTCTGATAGATCCAGGTGCTAACAAGTTTAACCACATTTTAACTTTATCCCTTAATGAAAAAGAAAAAAGTCTAAGTCTGACGACATCATTTGACACTCCATCATATTTAAAATTAGCACATAATTCTAGAAAACTAGCAAGGTGTAAATTAGGATCTTTAGTTGGTGTTCCCTCAAAATGATTGTTTTTCACAATTTGGACAATAGTATGTTTAAGCTCAAATGAATTAGTAGCTATAGCAGAGTTTTGTATGCTGAAATAAATTTCATCTGTTGTAGGATTAGTACAATCTCTTAAAGGTCTCTGATGATGTTCATTTTTATTTCCAGCATTACTTAAATTGCAAGCCGTTTTGCTAATACGATCTATCTCTTTTTATTGTTTTAGAATTTTTGTAATTGTTCTTTCTAACTCAGGATTGTAGGGTACTAAATTTTCAAATCTTACTCTACGCATAAACAAACACAAAAAGTAATTTAAAATAAGCAAATACACTTAAATAAGAAATTATTCAAACTAAACTATAAACACTTTTTGTTTAGTTTTTTTAGTTATAAAAATACTATAAATTATAAAATAACTTATTACTGCTTTCCGTTACTTATCCGGCAATGACGCCAAAAACTTGATGCGATATGGATTTAATGTGTTAATTTTGCAAATATTTTTTTAATATTATAAAATACACACGACATATATAATAGCAAATATGCAATTTAATCCCGACAAAATAACTTCATTTAAAATAGTTTTATCTTTTAAAGATCTTTAAACTGTCAAATCCCCTTTAAAAATAATACAAGTATATGTATCGCTCAAGTAATAAAAGGTTATAATGAAGTTTTAAATATTGATCCCACAGAAAAGTTGGAAATACCTATAAATAAGTTCTTAAGATTATAATGTAAAGTACAATTTTTAAAAATACACTAAAAATAAAGTTTGAAGTTTAAATATTAAGTAACAAGTGAATACTAAATAAAATGCAGTTGAAAGAGAAAGTTAACTAAACTAAATGTTAAACTATTCAAAAGTAAACTTAAAAAAATTAAAACTAAGATTTGTGACCGAAAGTTCAAATTGAAGAAAGCATCATTCTTCTTTACAATGAGTATATGGATTGTGAAGAAATTAAAATCATTTGAATAAATATATATAAATTATTTTGTGCCAAATAGGAGCAATCACATTTGTTACCCTCTCTCAAGTTCATAATGAACATTGAATAATCTAGAGTTTGGTCCCTAATATTATGGTTAGGCTGGGACGATGCCAACTAGCACTTCAGAGCTCCCACTACTCCCTCCCCTGAGGGCTAACAATCTTGCATTAGTTTTCAATCAACTGGACCAAATTGGAGATTTTAATTTGTCACCTTAACATCTCTAATTTTGCATCCAACAATTTCCATATTTATTTGCAACCAATTCCATGGATGAAATACTCTCCCATGAAATCAAATGTGATTCTCCCCATGTTGTAGAAATCATAATCCTTTTGAAACATATGTTTCTCAACACATTTTAATAATTCAATTGGTCAGATTGAAAATTAAATGAAGATCAAAGTTCATATCATCACAAATTATTAACATTAAAAACCATTTAAAATAAAATCAATTCTTCACAAAACCATATCTCAAAGTAGGGAGAAGGATAAAAAAGACTACTCAGAATTCATGAGAAGGATATGACAAAACACAGATTTCATATATAAAGACAAGTTAACAAAATAAAAGAAATAAAAGTCACAATTTATCTCACAGTCCTTCCCAAGCAAATCCTTAGAAGTTCTCTTTAAGCCTTTCTCTCTTTACAAGCACTCTCAATTCTCTCTTAGAAGTGTAATGCAGAAGAAATCTCTCACCTTCCCTCTCCTCTTACAACCTTTGAAGAAAATCTCCTAGCATTTGACATTCTGTCCCTCTCTCTCTAACTCTCCTTCTTGCCTTCACGCCACTAACACTCATGCCCCACACTCACACTCTTTTATCAAAGGCTGTCTCCCTCAATAAAGAATTCAAAATTCCTTCCAAAATTATGTCCAAAAGTCAACTCCTTTGAATTCAAAAGATATGTCCATTGATCTATGAGACATATCCCTTCATAAAAGAACCTTCCAAAGTATCTAGATGCATTGAATCACTCCAAGGGGTGTTTAGAACAAGTGTCCCTTTGATAATTCATGCAAAATTTGTCTCAAACAACCTTAATCCTCAATAAGTCATCCTTGACACATCTGGCGCCAAATCTGGCACATCATGCGCGAACTCTCTGTAAAATGGCGCATTTGGCGCCAATATGACACATCATGCGATAGTTTGCTGAAGTCCGCGCTGTTCTAGGTTTTAGCGCATCTGGCGCCAATTTGGAGCATCATGCGCCAATCTGATGCATCATGCACCAGAATCTGAAAATTCGCTGTTTTGGCTCCAAATTTTGTCCTTTTTGCTACTTTTGCTCCAAATGTTTAAATTGATATACCTGCAACAAAGACATTAAAATACCCTTCTTTAAAGTGTAATATCACAAAAAATAAGCATAAAATATATATGTAAAACTACATATTATTTTGGTGGATCAAAATCCCCCATAATTAAATGTTACTTGTTATCAAGTGAAATTTTTACTACATAAAAGCATATGATCTAGGATGGAGACTAACTTATAATTTCTATACTTTAGTTCAATAAATAAAATGGTAAAATTTAAGAAAAACCTTTAATAACTTAGATTCAAATTATAAGTTTAAGAGTACTTAGCAATCAATTTTAAAATTTCTGAGTCTCTATTCATTTCAAGAAGTATTTCAATTTGTCATATCAAGGATATTTATAATATTCATATGAAAAAGAACTTTATGAAAACTATACTATGAATAAGGTACTAAATTTAGAGAACTATGTAGAACATATTGATAGTTACATGAAGATACATAGTGATTATGAAGAAAAATATCACTCATCTTTGGAATGTCTTATTAGGGGTGACCAAAGTGTAGTATTTCCTTCTTATCCACAATACCCTTCATATGAGCCTACGAGTTTTAGGGATAGTGATGATGATGATGAGGAGGAGCAAGAGGATTGATTTGAGTAGTTAATTTTTAAATTGTGAACTTTATGTGTTGTGGTTGTATTGAACAGCTACGTTGTTATGTGTTGTAATTGATTAGGCTGTTGTTATTTTTTTTTTGTTTTTTTTGTTGTTATTTGTTGTGTTAGAAACTGTTGTGATGTATTTGTGCTATTATGAGTAGTTATATTTTGTCTTTGTGGTAGTAATTGTGTGAACAATGTTGTTTAGTGTATTTTGTTGGTTAGTCTAGAACTTATTCCAGAGATGTTAGGAAGGTTTAGAACATTACTAACTTTCACTTAAGAACTTCATGTTTAAATTTTCTATTTACTACCATGTATTTTCTTTATGTTGCATTTGTGAATTTATGTTAGTGTGTGTTTATTTTCTTTTATGTTATCCTCCACTGCATAGAAACCTAATGAATCTCATATATGTAAAAATTAAGTTAAAATTTGACCAATTAATTTTTACTCTTGTTTTTAATTTTTGTACTTGTATAATTAGGGTATGAAAATTTCTATAAGCATGTTACAGTTTGGGGGGATGAAAAACAAATTTCCAAAACTTGAAATTTATTTGTTCTCAAATGTGCTACAAATAAATTTGATTTTGATTGAAAAAAATGATTATGTGTATGAAGTTATATTAGGGAAGTTAAATTTTGAATATAGAAATGAGTAAGAAAAATTAGTTCAAACCTATAGTAATGAAGAAAATTTTAAATTTAAAAATTTTTAGTGTTGAAATGATAAATATTGTGTAACTACCTTTAGTAGGAGAAGTTTTACTTTTGAACAATGTAGAAGGATTAGACTTTTAGTTTCAATACTTAAATTTCTTTTATTAAAAATAATTTTCAAAACTATTATTATATTTTTAAGTAAAGGATTTATATTAAACCTTTGCTTTAGGAAAGAAAAAGTATAATTCAAAATCATTAAAGGCATATCCAGATATAGAATCCTCACCTGAAAAGAAAAAGAAAAATGAAAGTAAAGTTTAAATCAGGAGGAGAAGCTTTAGGATTAGTGCCTAATCAAAAATTAGTTCCACATCTGATCTTTTTAGAGTATAAGACTTGAGAAACTCTTAAGCTTAAGAATATAATATAGTAAGTATAATTTTTCTTAATTATTTTTTTAAGTGGAGAAAATATAATGCCTAAACCCAATATTTGGAGAATTTACAAGTATTTCTGAACTAGATAAGAACTCATATTTATAGACTTCTTTACATTAACGATTTCTAAACTCTAAGTTGGTCTCATTTACTAATATTTTTTCTAAATTGGACTACTATTTTTCTAGATCAAAACTTTAGAATATCCTAAAAAATCTCATTTGCACAAAGTACAAAATTTGGTTTTGAAATATTGGAGTGTCACTTGAGAACAAGTAATATTTTCAGTTTGGGGAATTTTGATACACCTAAAATATATAGACTTTAGAATATCCTAAAAAATCTCATTTGCACAAAGTACAAAATTTGGTTTTGAAATATTGGAGTGTCACTTGAGAACAAGTAATATTTTCAGTTTGGGGAATTTTGATACACCTAAAATATATAGAATTTATGTACACATTTTAATGCCTATTTTTTAGTATATTGTGATTTAATGGAAGGTATTTGTGTGTTTTTCTTTCAGGTACGGCCAAATGGATGAAAAATTGTGAAAGGAGTGAAAAAAAATCAAATTTAGAGCAAAAATTAAGGTCTACAAATGAACTGTGGCGCCTAAGCACCAAGGATTGGCACTTATGTTCCAGGAGAACAGAGAAGGTCGCGCCTAAGCACCACATATTTCACGTTTACATGCAAGAGGTAGTTATTTGAAAACTCAATGAATTTAGACAAATTTTGAAGGGGTGTTTGAAGCAACTCTTGGTGAAAATGTGGATTATGGTTAATGAGCACAAAAATACATTCAAATGGCTATTGAAAGGAGGCAAATCTTAGAAGATTCATTCAATGTGGGCATATTTCTTAAGAGACACCAAAACATGTTTCGGAAAATTATAAAAGTAGGACTTGAAATGAATTCAAGTGGTCGCACCCACCCATCTCTTTAAGACTTCTTTCTACCACTCTCATAGATTAATCAGGATACTTTTCGAGATAACGAAGGGAGGAGTTGTAGTTGTATTAGTAGAGAGTATTGTAAGAGAAATGAAGAGATTCAAAGGAACTTCAAGAGTTTGGTGGAGAGGAATTTGAGATATGCTTTTATTTTTGTGACTACATTTGATTTTAATTTTGACTTCTTGTGTGTTTACATGATTTCTACTTTTAAAGTTAAGTGTTGTGTTTTCTCCATGAATTCTGAGTTGTTTTCTTTATCTTTTTCCTTAAAATGATAAATAATTAAGTGTTGGATGGAAGTTATGTGAAGTATTAATCTTTAAAGTCAGAATAAGTTGTGATGATTTAAACCTTGTACTTCATTTACTTCTTAATTTAGAAAATTAAGATGTTAATATTTGTTGTGAGAACATGTAAGATTCGAGATGATATTGTCTCAGTTAACTAATGATAAAAATCACATGAGATTGTATGGATGAGAATGCAATTCATATGGTTAAGTGCAAATAAATAGGGAATAAACTTTGAAGGTTGTAGAGTTAAAGGACTTTAGAGTGACAGGCTAAATCCCTCAATTTGGTTTATTGTTTTATGCCTTGATACGAGATGTTAGACCTCGCTACCTGGCCAGTCTTCAGAACTATTCTAACTTTAAATTAGCCAATGTTCTTTATAGCATCTCTATTAAGGGTAAAGCATAATATTGCTCATATTTGACAGAACACAATTTTAATACTTCCTCAACAGAATTCTTATACTTGTTACTGATTCATGATAAGGAAAAAAATATTTTTTTTATATTGTTTTCATCTTACAAAAAAATCTAGTTAAATTTAGTTAATAGCTTACTTTATTTTCAATTATAAAAAATTACCAAAAAGAATAACACTTTCATTCCTATTATAGCATCTATAGTTAGAGTAAGAATATTTTTCAAAGTAGAATTTGTTATCTGATTTCTTCTTAAAAATTTGTATTGCTCCCTGTGGGTTCGATATTTTGGGCTTAATCAAAAAGTCCTATATTACTTGATAATGATACGTATACTTGCATAGTATCTCAATATTTAAATATATTACTTGCACTCTTATTTGCTTCAGAGTCAAAGTTTTTGGTGTTATTGAAAGGAAGAAATATAAATAAGAAAATTGGGAATATAACCATGCATACTTCGTGGTAGTATCATAAAAGTTGGGATCAGTATGCCAAGGAGGTAGTGACCCGAGAATGGGCATATAGTAGCGGCAATGGCTCAGACAAAAGGGTATGCAAAGGAAGCAGTGACTTGGAGATGGGCATACAGTTACGGCATCAGCCCAACAGATGAGTAGTATGCCGAGGAGGCACTGACCTAGAGCTGGGCATACTATAGCGGCAGTGGCCCAGAAAAATGGATATGTCGTGAAGGAAGCGGCCCAAACCAAAGTGCAATGCAAACAAGTGATAATGCTCGTGCAGAAGAACAAGCAGACACATACACACAAACATGCAATATGATCATGCACAACATGCAATAACATGTAATATAATGTGAGTGATCGGTCGATCGGGCTGTGGTGGCTGGTCAGACCAAAGAAGCAGGTGGATCCGTTCAGGGTAACCAATCCAACCCAAAAGACTGGGTGATTGCCTTTGGACAGTCGATCAAATCCAAAGTGGGTGATTGACACGTAGCGATCAATTAAACCCAAAAGATAGGATGATCAGCCTGGGACGACCGTCAAACCCTAAAAAGGATTAGGGATCGGTTCAGGGCAATCAATCAACCTGAAGTGCTCATGCAATCATGAAAAAATGCTATAGATGACCACATGCAAACAATGTAACAAGATGGTCCATGCATATGCAATGAAACCCAAATGGCCGACAACACGTCAAACTCGTTCTAACAACCTCACATAGGAAACCTAGAGCTGACATGTTTGGGGCATCGTCGCCTCCAGCTTTGGCGTGGCAATGTGGAGGGTTTCCCCCTCTGATTTCTCGTAGGAGAAACTCTCCACCTTTTGTAGAGCTGACTAGCTAAAAAGATTTTTCCACTCTACAAACACTGTCGATCTTATATGACAGAGTTCCTATAAAGCTTTTCGCGTCCTCTAAGATCAAACTCAACTAATCCCCCAAAGGGAGATTAGAAGCACCAAAATTGTGGGAAATTGGGATTCTGACCTGATGGGTTAAGGTCTAAGGCTCATAATAGTGAGTCACTCAACTTTGAATAGGATTTGGCCAATTAGGATGTTAATACCTATTGTGAGAACATGTAAGATTCGAGATGGTATTGTCTCAGTCAATAAATGGTAAGAATCACATGAAATTGTATGTATGAGATTGTAATTCATATGATTGAGTTCAAATAAATAGGGAAATAAACTTTGAAGAGTATAGAATTAGAGGACTTTAGAGTGACAATCTAAAGCCTCTAATTTGATTTATAATTTTAGGTTTTGATACAAGATGTTAGCTCCTAGATGGAGGGAGAAGAAATAATTCTAGAGTGAGAGCATCCATACATACACAATGAAACCAAAAAAGTCAACAACACGTTGAACTCGTCCTAACGACCTAACATAGGAAACCTAAGGCTGACGCGCTTGGATTTGGGGCATCGTCGCCTCAGCTTTGGCATGGAAATGTGGAGGGTTTCCCCCTCCAATTTCTTGTAGGGGAAACTCACCATCGTTTGTAGGGTGGACTAGCTAAAAGCTTTTTCCAATCTACAAACACTGATGATCTTATAGAATGGAGTAGCTACAAAGCTTTTCCTGTCCTCTAAAATCAAACTCAATTAACCCCTCCAAGGGAGATTAGGAGCGCCAAAATTGTGGAAAATTGGGATTCCGACCCTGTGGGTTAAGGTCTAAGGCTCACAATAGGGAATCACTTGACTTCGAATAGGAGTGGCCAACACACATAATTTCTACCCTACCGCTCCCTCTAGTAAATCAATGATCAATCACATAGGTACGTCATCGTGCCCGCTCACGCCGGCGCACGTACCCCATGTGGGTGATTGAACCCGCATGCTTAGACACCACTATAACCTAGGGCTAGCTAGGAGTTGGGAAATATCACCACCATAACTGTTGTGGACGCATTCTCTTTATGCTGAAGGAGAGCCCACATTCACGGTGAACCCTGACGATGTGCCAATCCAAGTGTCGACATACCTCGCATGTACGGAACAACAAAAAGAGCCAATGAGGTATGTAAAGTACCCAAAAGTAACTGATTTTGTCATATAAAAATATAACCAAAGCGTACCATTCTGAAGATTGGACGTGTCGAGAGCTTGCTTGGATTCACCTCACAAGACATCACACAAAGTGAGTGGGAGGATGCAATGTCATAAGCTCATCTCTATAATCCTCCAACAATAAAAGAGACCACAATAAATCATTAGCATGGCCTCCAATGGATTTCAAATCACAAAAAGAAATCCACTTATTTACATATATGAGTAAACATTCATGCATATAAGAGGGATCCTATCAATTAATAGTAATTGAGGCTTTCAAGACACAAGAGATCCACACTCATCTATGCCCATGAATCAATATATTTGCACATTGTAATAGTTTTAGAGTAGGATTTTACCAAAATTTGAGCTCACTCCATCTGCATCCATGGCCTCGGGTAGGAGAAGAAAAATAGGGATTTTTGGATCTCTTGTGTGACAAACCAAAAGGAGGTCGGGTGAGTAGAATGCTCACCAACAAGGGAGCTTCAGTAGCAAGGAAACACATCTTGTGACAGGTCTTCGACCGTAGGCGAGAAGGGAGGTGGCATGACCTTCAACTGAGAAGAAGAAGAAGAAGAAGAAAAGAAGAATAGGACGGAGAAGGTATGGCGACTGATGGTTTGGAAGGGCGGCACAACCTGGATGGCCGGTGTGAAGGGAGGTTCGGTGAGAATGGCTGGACAGGAGAGGGTCTTCGGGCGAGCCGGAGGAAGGGGTGCAACTCTAGAGTGATGAAGCAGCAGGCGAGATGCTGGGAGAGAGAGGTTCGTGAGATTAAAAAAAAGATTTATTTTTATAATAAAATTATTATTATTATTATTATTTAAAGCATGTTGACCTCACTTTTGGTTGAGGTTTAGCTTTTCCCTTTTAGTAGCCTAGGGTCTAGCCATAGGACTTTTTTATTGACTATTCCTAGAAAACTAGAAAAGGAACTCTCACCATGAGAAATTTCAAACTCCTTTTTGCTCAACTTGAAGTTCCACATATTGGTCCTAACCTCTAGCACTTAGTAGGTGGGGTCATTATGGGGGATCTCAAGATGAGTTCCCATAGGACTGTTTGCCCTTAGGGTTGACTTCGGTTGTTTGTTTTGAGCTAAGGGGGTCTAGGGCTAAAGAACTCACTGACACTCACTCTCACTCACAATCACTCACAACCCTGAACCTAAATTTCTTGACTTTGGTCCCACACCTTCACCACAGTGAAAGAGGGAGAAGCCCCATCAAATCCCCCTTCCACAGAGACCCTAGCATAGCTCTAAACCAACACATGAAATCAAGCTTAATCGAATTCATACATAGACCTTACATCATAGCAAGAGGCTCAATCCTTAGCCTCCTTGGACCTCCACTAACATGTAGGGGGCACCTCTAATTGAATCTTCCCTTCTCAAAGCCAAGGTATTGATCTCCTCCTCTTCCCGAGCTTATTTTTATTCTTCATTTGATTAGGGTAAATTTAATAGCATTGTGATCTACTAATCAGGACAAACATTTAAAAAAAAATTCATTCAATTTGATTAAGAAATGAAGGAGATATCAAGCTTTGAAAACGGACGGTTCTCGAGTTAAACCATCGGGGACGATGATCGAGCGTCGTTGGATAGCGTGTGTATCAAATGGATGGCTCTGATTGCGCCGGATGGGAGCACAATTCAGAAAGGCGGGATGCGTGGCTGCTGGCGTGGATGACAGTGTCGAACGGGAGCGCACCGCGTGGAGCTTTGGAGCTGCCTATGATGAGGTGGTGCCACGCGTTTAAATAGATAAATAAGGAATTAAATAAATTAAAAAATGATCCATAACTTCAAAAATTTATATCTTGGTGTAGAAAAATCACAAAAATAAAATAAAATAACCTTCACTGAACAGAGGAGAATAATGTGGAAATGGTTTGGAGTTCATTTCATGCATATTTTATTTTTAATTAATTAAACACTATTTTAAGTATTTTGATTCTTCATGCATGTAGGCATTTCACCATATTTGTCTTAAGGAAAATTCCTTAATTTTTCCAAAGTCAGAGAAGATCTCTAGACAGAGATCCATATTTTTCAAGTTTATGTCAATTATTTACATAAATTAATCATGATAATTAGCCTGTTACTTAGAAAATTAAAAGAAAATTTTTTAAGGTTTTCCATGATTAGAGAACCCTTTGGAAAATATTTCATGGGTTAAGCCATTAAGAAAACACCTAATTTCCACCAACCCTAAAACACAAAGAAAATTAATTTTGGGTAACACAAACATCTAAATGACTTGATTTTTAAGTTTCACTATGATTTAAAGTTCAAAAAACTCCCCATAAAAATTTCAAAATATTTGGAGCTCATTTAATAACTCAAATTGCTTTTTCAAGTTAAATATCATTTTTAACACTAAAATGATTTTTAACAATTAAAATATAACTCAAAAAATTATAAAAATTGGTTTTGAAAGTTCTCTGTGATTAGAGGAGTTTTCTAAAAATAAATTTATAACTAAAATAAAAATTCTATTTTCAAGCCTATTTTCAATATTTAAATAATTAAAAATTAATAAAATTCTTGAAAATGTACTAAATTGTTTTCTAAGCACCTAGGAACAATTGGAATATTTTTCCTGATTTTCTAAGTGAAGAGAATTTTGAAGCTTAAAATAATTTTTAAAGGCTAAAAATGGTTTTTCACTAAAATAATTCCAATAATTAAAATATAAATAAAAAAATGAGAAAATTGTTTCTCAGTGTCCCTTGACATTAAAGAGATTTAATAAAAATATAAAACTTAAATTTCCATATTTAAAATATTTTATAATTAATAATCACCCCATAACTTAAAATAATTCTCAAAATACAAATAGTAATAAAATTTGGTTTAAATGATTCTATGGCCTAAGTCTACCTTCAGTAAAAATTTCAAGGGATTAGGTTTTACCTTGGTCAAGTTAGGGAATTTTCTTAAAATATCCTACTTTTGCATTAAAATAATTATATGAATTAAATTAAATTTTGAAAAATCACATTTTTTCCTCTGATGTCTTAATTGTCCCATGAGAGGGGTGGGATAAAAATTTCAAAGTCATTCGAATTAAATTTGACAAATTATGAAGTGATAGAGCCTTAGGAGAAAAAATGAAATTTTGGAAATTTAGCCTTAATTAACAATTAGGTTTCCCATGAGAGGGGTGGGATAAAAATTTCAAAGTCATTCGAATTAAATTTGACAAATTATGAAGTGATAGAGCCTTAGGAGAAAAAATGAAATTTTGGAAATTTAGCCTTAATTAACAATTAGGTTTAATTCCAACTAGGGAAATGGGTAACCTTTGATCTTAATCAACATATTTGGATGTCTGAAACACAAGGGGTTAATTGGTAGAAACTCATCTCACTTTTCTTAATTAAAAGGATAAATTTGTAGTTTCCTTAAATTATTAAAATTTGTAAGTCTAGTCAATTAAATGATCCTAGACTTAGGGGTATGATTTTGGGTGTTAATAACTAAATAATATAAAACATATATTTGATGTTCAAATGACTTTCAAAAATGAATTATCATCGCTTAAAATTCAATCTTTTTCAAGATATATGACTAAGACATTAACCAAACTCTAAAGGGCTTAGTATTGACCTAGGTTAAATAATATTTTGTTTAGATGAGGATTAGAAAAGGAAACATAATTGAAAATTGAACACCTTTAAAAAAATACAAGCCCAAGTCAAAAGGTTGGCTATGTTCCTTAATAATACTAACTTGCCCCTTTAAGGGTTCTTACCCACATAATTGTTAAATTGAATTACAACTGTTAATTACCCTACTCTTAGGGATAATTGAAACATCAATGTTCACTGACCATTAAAGGTATTTACGGGATAGGTTATTAAGAAACATAATAAGTTAAAAAAGAGCTCGAAACTTTTCACCAGACGGTGAGAGAGAAGCATGGACCTGCTTCTTTCTCTAGGTCTATTGGATACCTCAGAGGTCTACTGAACTTAATATGTTTTGCTTGATAAAATCATCCCTAATTGATCAAATAGGGACCCAGCAAGATATGACCTAGGATTATGTACGTCGCCAAAAATTTACTTTCTCGTTTCATATAAAATGCCCTAACATGCATTTTGAGTTTCATGTGGTGGAACGAGAAAACTCGCTAGGTACGCTTTTTATAGTATGCAGTGTCATCTTTCTTGTACTTTCATACTGTACTTTTGATGCTAACACCAACTTGCATGCTAAACAACAATATCACCCTGCATGAAAACTAAAACTGTTAGGATAGCCACAAAACCAAAACCAAAACCAAAACCAAAATCAAATTAAAATCAACCAAGATAAAACTCACCTCACAACATTTCAAATATAAAATAACTCAAAATTTAATCGAAAACATCACACAAAATAACAACTGCAACTAAATTAAGATGTCTCTATCAGATGATTAGGAATTCCTAGGAGGAGGTAACCTACAGTTGCTAACAAGGCTTCCCACGGTCTAAATGAAAGTATGGAACTCATTAAGTTGAGTTTAATAAATTCATTTAGACTAAGTGAATACAATAGAAAATAGTGGTGTTGGAACAAGGGATCTGTAAGATCCTACCGGTGTCGCTCTAATCAACTTTAACATCCCCCATAAAATTTAAAGAACTACAACTATAGGGCCACCTGATTTGACTTTATAACTTGACACACTACAAAACTTAAACTAGCCACAACAAGGAGCTTGGAGCTAGCATGGTGGGCAACACAGCTATTTTCAACAGCAAAACTTGTCTTCCCTAGCTAAACTAATCTTCCTTCCTTAGACTTAAGCAACAAAGCCATAGAACTTCGAGGTTGTTTGTTTATACAACGTAAATCCTCACATTATCTTTAGGCTTTTGTATATCCCTGCTATACAATATAAGCCCTAACTTGTCTTAGGATTCTGAGGTTATCGTCCATCACGACCTCATATTTTCTAGGCTATTTGTGTGATCGTTTAAGACAAATGTAAGCCCTAAACAAATAAAGTATCAGGATGAAACACTTAAATAATTTTTCTCCTCAAAATTGAAGTCAAACAATAGGTTAAATTGGGAAGTCAACGAGGTTCTCCTCCAGATCCTGACATCCCCTAGTTCTTCCTCCTTTGGATTCCAAAAAACAAAATATTCCAAATTTGAACTAATCCCCTTTCACACCTCTTTGTCTGATTTCATTGAAAAGTCCTACCCTTTGGAACTCCTTAAAGATAATATTTCCTGATTTTTATCAAGAGTTTTCTTAGGTGACTTCGGTCATTTAAGATGTAATTAACTATAGGGGCTTGCCCTTATAGAAAGCTTGTCTGAACCCAACTTAATATAAACCCTATTTAATTCTTTATATTAAATAGGGGAATTTGTTGGCAAATAAAATGATTTTGCAGACCAAATAGATGTTATAAATTTCTTAGTTTATTTGATCGAGCCTCATCCTCAAGTTTTGTGTTTATCTCTCGGGATAGATACAGGATTTGAGCTACATTGCTCTTTCATGTAAATTATGAAAAATATGGGGTCAGTTTGATTTCATATTTTTCTAAAACTATGTGTAAATTAAAATGTCCTTCCAAAGCGGGAAAAGAGTTTTCGATTATGGTGACCGACAGCGTCTTACGGGCGACACCTCCAACCAAAATAGTGTCGACAGCTTCTGGCAAATTTGTTGGGGATAAGCTTTTCTCTCCATTCAAATCAGGAAATATTATTTTCACACATCGGTAATGTGTCTATGTCCCTCTTGGACCAAACTACCCTTCTTCCGTTGGCATGCTTTACCCATTTCTGTCTTGACCCATTTTTGTCTTGGGAAAGTATAACCAACTCTTTGGACTTCAGGACTATCTGTTTAATCACCTTTGAACAGAGGGGTTCAGGAGGTCATTAAGGACTCTTTAAATCTTCATGTGGGGTCGGACCCCCAATAGGTGTGTTGGTGGACCAGTTCTACCTAGGCATTATCTGTCACTAAATGAGTCTCACACTGGGTCCTAAACACTTCACATCTCCCTTCCAAGTTTGATTTGTTATTTTGCAAGTTAAATCAAATAGTGTTGTGTTGCACGTGCTTTAAAATTTTCTTATATTAATTAAATTTTCCTCCTTTTAAATTACCTTTTCTTAATAAAATTTAAAAATCCCCACATATTAAGACCCACCTGGTCTACAGATCAACCTCTATTAATTTTTAGTGCTTGCACTCAAGACACTAAAGATTATGAGGTTTTGGCCATATGGCTAATCCCAGAGCTTTTTGTTTTCAAGCTGCTGCAATGGCCTACCTAACGCTGACTTTTTCTTGGAACCTACCGACGAGACATGAAGCCCGCAACGTCGCTCCTACCATTAAGTTTGGAGCCGGATTTGAAGACCTCGAGGTTATCCTCAGGAAGGCCATGTTTGTTGTAATGAAAGTTGCCGCTCCAAAAGTACAGAAGTCGTTTGCTGAATTCAACCTGAGCTGTCTTCAGGACTTCCCTTCTTGTAAGAAGGCCAAGACTACTGCCTCCACGGCACTCACCAAGACTGCTGTCCCCGCTGCTGCTAAGGGGAAAGAAGTGATGATCATTGAAGATCCGACTGAGGGATTAATTGTCCCACCATCAGTATTTGAAATTGGATCAAGTTCAAGGACTGTATCATTGACCCGAACCCAAAAAAGGAACCGTCAAAAGGGTTAAAGCACAGGCTCCTGAGGAGATACCCGTATAGGAGGAGCCTCACCGAGACGAATCAAGATTACTAGGAACCCATCCACTCATGCGAGGGAGTAGTTTCCATCCTCTAACAGATGCCGATGAATACGAGAGTATCCAAAAAATTGCTGCTACATTACCACTACTTCATGGACATGGAGAGGAGAGAAAGAAGTTCACTCCTATCACCCAAGTCAGTTCATTTTTCAAGAGGCTAGCTGCCAAAGAAGGTTGTTCAATCGGCGAACTACTTAAACAAGTTGGAAATGCAATATCCCCTCGAATAAAGAAAGAAATTTTAAAGAACGTCAAATCTACCTGGCAATCTCCAAAGTCAACTGAAGCTTTGCCTGCTCGCATCCCCATTTGGTTCCACTTAGGGAACAGAGTTCATACCACCATAATTACTACCGATTATACCACTACCGGGATCGCAAGTCCCATTAAGTCAAGACTGAGTCTGAGAATTTTGTCGATCACCCATTATAAAGACATTCCTCGTAGCCCAAAGAAAAAGACGAGACGATTACCTGGTACTGTAGCTGGTCTACACTACGGGGAGCATACTTTTCATCGGCATACTGATGTTTCTGCTAGGACAGTCCATCCTGAGACATCATTGTCAAAGAAAAAGGTATGCATACCCAGGGTCGCTGCACCGATACAGTCCAATAAGCCTGTTGGGCAAGAACATAGAATGAAGCCAGGGTCCGCAATATCTGACATCATCGCAACAATTTCCAGCGAGATGGAAGAACAAGAGGAGGAGGTCCACCAAGGTCCTCCAGATCTTAAAACAATCAAAGAATTAATAATTGAAGAAAAAGTCAAAAAACTCAGAGTCGAGATTTCCGAATTAGCTCGGGAACACGGAGTTTTCATCGATAACAATGATGAAGATTTTAATTATAATGATTACCTCGAGAAGGATTTCATGTAGGTCCATGTCATTGAAACCAGAGTCGCTACATCTGCGCACAAGGCTCAACCTCACATCAAAGAGAACACCGTAGATGAGCTGTGTAGGGATATCCTCTTAAGGGATGAACAAGTCAGCCAACTGGCGAAAAGAATAGAAGAAATGGCCACGGTCATGACCACCATGGCCACCATTCAAGTGCAATCACAAGCGATGCAATTAGCTTCTCTGGAAGCAATTAACTAGAGATCATACACATCATGGATGAAAGAAGAGAAGTTACCTCAGCAAACAGAAATGAGCAACAAAGAAAGGATTCTCCATCGGGTGCTCTACCATAGAAAAAATTTAAACAAATGGTTCAATGGGAAGCCTTAACCCAATATAAGGGTGGTGCATTGATTTTGAAGGGTATACCTTACCCAGAAGAATTCGATGTTGTACCCTTCCCCAAGGGTTTCATGGCCCCAAACTTTAAGATATTTGATGGGACTGGGAATCCCAGACAACATATAGCTCACTTCCGAGCCAGCTGCGATAACACAAGAAATAGTGAAGCTCTATTCTTCCAACAATTCGTCAGCAGCTTGTTAGGAATCTCTTTCGACTGGTATGCTAATTTTCCCAACGGGTCAGTTAAGATAATTATCGAGTTGGAATAGCTATTTGTGAAAAGATTTGACGGAGCGCAACATCATCTGTCTATTGGAGAGCTTATGATGAAAAAGCAAAAACCCAGCGAGACTTTGGTATATTACGTTTTAAGGTTGAGAAACCTTAGCATGAAGTGTAAACCTCAGCTACAGGAACATCATGCGATTGAGATTTTACTCAAAAGCATTCATGTGTTAGTAGCTTTCATGCTCAAGGGCTCATCATCAAATCCTTCGAGAAACTACTCAGTAAAGTCAGCAGTCTTCAAGAAGAAATCAAACAAATGGAATCACATGAGAAGTCCAAGGCAACTAGAGTGTTTGAAAAGAAGTCAGAAGTAGTAGCGATTGTCAACAAAGAAAAACAGCTAATGAAGATATATGCAGAAAGTCCTCGGCAATCTCCATCACAGTATGCTCAGAAACAGAGTAGCCAGTCCAACCATTGACCACCTCAAGAAGGATCACCACAAATAGGAAATAAGAGAATATCCCTGGCAGAATGACAAAAAGTGGTGTATTCTTTCAAAGATGAAGCTGTATCCAAAATGTTCAAAAGTCTGATGAAGAACTGGAATTCAAACTACAAGATCCAAAGAAACCCGAAGAAGTGGATAAGAAAAATGAACTAAATTATTGTCCATACCACCGTCCCATAACACCGGTTGCTTGGGCACACTATAGAGGAATGCTTCGTTTTTAAATACTGGCTCAAGAAGAACCTTAAAGAAGGGAGTATAACGATCCCGAAAGAATATTTAAGAGAACCTAAAAAAGGTTCCATAAATATGATTTCGACCTAGCCAATCTCTCCGATCAATCCATATATTGGAGAAGAGGGATGGAGTACGACTTGGGACAAACTCAGGAGAGACTTAAACCAAATACAAGATTCATTCAAACAATCTTCTACATATACCAGAAAAGATGGATGGAATGAAGTTTGGAGCAAATCATCCAAGAAAATATTGAACCAAATCTAGAATGAATCAAGGCAAGCCTCCATTCAGAGTCCTCAGCATACCAAGCTTGAGATGAAGATTTCGCCAAGAGATCCGTCATCATCAAGGAAAAAGAAGAAGAAGAACATCACTACAAAGATTGATAGCATGGGGGGTAGGATAGAAGCTGCCTATACTATATTGGTTGTCTCGAATTTGGGGAAGAAAATCTTTGAACCCCTGACTTTGTATGATTATCTTTTTGCCCCTCTGGGGTCTTATGAATATAGTGATTGTGATTTTGGCTATGTTTTGAATGTTTCTGGTGATGACGTAATCGATTATGACAAATCTAACTGCGATCTCAATTCCCAAAATGATCGTCAAATTGTACTCGAGTTTGATGAACTCGTTAGCAAGACTAAAAAAGACATCGATGACACCGCTTATGATAGCACCGGGAGCAAGGAACCAATTCTCGAGCACCACCGTACACCGCTTGACATCAACCTAGATCTTTCCGATAAATAGGAAACATCAGAAGATTTAACAATAGTATCTCAAGAAGAAGAAATTACATAAGTTAACTTAAGGAACAGGAGAGTGCTACCCCTAAGAACAGCCCCGACAAATAAAGGAAAACAAATAATGACTCGAGAAGAGCTGCCTCCACCTCCACCAGTTGAAGAACCACATAACCAAGAGAGGATCAGAGGATCATACAAAGTGGATTACAACATGCTAGCTCACCTTAGAAAGTTGTTGGCCAAATTAAGCATCTATGATGCTCTAATCCTATCAAAAAAGATGAGAGAGTCTCTGGTTACAGCTTTGCTTGATCTAGGTATGTTCTTAGCCCAGTTGGAGGTAATCTTCACAGATGAAGTCTTGCTGCTCGGTATTGCTGACCATAATCGCCCACTCTACATCTCCGTCAACATCGACAGATTTTTGTTTTCTAAAGTTTCAGTAGATCCTGAAGCATCTCTCAACTTGATGAGTCTATGAACATTGGCCTATTTGGACATCAAAGCTCAAGAACTTATGGCCGATAAAATGATGCTAAGAGGATTCAACCAAAAGAGAGAGAGAGAGAGAGCTCTTGGATCGATTACATTGCTTATGAAGGTTGGAGAACTCATAACATCCGCTAAATTTCATATCATCAACGCCAAGACCTCTTTTAACGCTCTACTGGGTTGACCATGGATTCATAAACACAATATGGTTCCATCGTCTCAACACCAGTGCATCAAGTGCTACAAGGAGGGACAACAAAATTACATCAAAGGAGACCTACAACCATTTTCAGTGCATGAAGTTGGTATTCACGAAGACGTTGCCTACTACGCGCCTTCAAAGAAAATTGTTTTCCCTCATGAAATTGTCACAAACAAAAGTGAAGAGTCAGAAAAATCACAAAGAGGAAGCCATTCAACTCTCCTTCAGCGATCTTCCACCACTCTCTTACAACAAGTTGGTGGAGGTTCTTTTAGTTTGCGCACCCCAGTTTGAGGCTGGGGACGTGGATGAGGAAGAACCAATTCAATCGTTGAACGGACTAGGCCAACCATCAACATTGGTGTTGGAGACAGTTTTGAAGATGAAATAATGATGTTAAAATAAAAGAAACCTCAGTACGATATATCCTTCGAAGATGCCGAGAAAAATGAATATGAGACGATGTATGATCGGATAAACCACTATGTGAATGACATGACCCTTACTTTAATCCTCCCTCAAGAGATCAAGAGTTTAGAGGTCAAAGAACTATGTAGTGTAGGTTCAAAGATGATCAAGTTTTACCGTGCTTCTACCTCTACCAATCTTGAAAATCTTGTAAACTTGGATGATGATCCTAATCAGTTAATGGAATTTCCTTTTGGTTATTTTTTGTCTTGTGTACAAAAGTTAATTCAATAAGGACATTTGCAAAGACACTTAATAAAATAAATGCCAAAAGATAAATTTCAACTTTTGAAAAATTATGGAATGTTAAAAGTCAAACTCCAAACTCAAAAGAGGGCCTCAAATTTGGTACGGTTGGACAAGTCGATGATTCAGACTTTTGCATGGTTGTTACTAGTGAGAATTGCCTCGATATAGAGGACGACTCTACCGATCAGCTAGTGGAAGATGCTCCTCCGGAAGATGCTCTGTCAGAATTTGAGGAGAAAATTAAATCCATCATTGATGAATTGAAAGAGATTAACCTCGGGACTGAAGAGCAACCCCAACCTACATTTATAAGTTCTCTACTCATTGATGAAGAATCTCTGTAATTGATCAAACTGTTAACAGAATTCAAAGATTACTTTGCATGGAGCTATGATGAAATGCCAAGACTGTCAGCGAAGGTTGATAGAAGTTGCAATTAATAAACTCTAGGTGGACAAGAATATAAGCCCAGTAAAAAAAGCTCCCAAAAGAATGCGACTTGAAATAGAATAACAAGTCATCGTTGAGGTAAAGAAATTAATAGACGCCAACTTTGTAAAAGAAGAACAATACCCCACATGGTTAGTTAACATTGTACCTATTAAGAAGAAAAATGGACAAATCCGTGTTTGTGTAGACTTTAGAGATTTGAACAATGCATGAATGAAGGACGAGTTTCCACTACCAATACCAGAAATGATGGTGGATATCGCTTCAACACACAAAATTTTCTCCTTCATGGATGGATAGTCGGAATACAACCAAATCAAGATGGCTCCCGAGGATGCAGCACTTACAGCCTTCAGAACACCGATTGGAATTTTCTGCTACACAGTGATGTCGTTCAGCCCAAAGAACTTTGGAGCAATATACCATTGTGCAATGATGAAGATTTTTGACGACCTCATTCACAACCAAGTAGAATGCTTTGTGGATGATCTCGTCATCAAAAGTAAATAAAAAACAGACCATTTGTACGATTTGAGGATCGTGTTTTAACGGTTACGATGATATGACCTTAAAATGCATCCCTTAAAGTGCGTCTTTGGCGTTACCTCCGAGTAATTTCTGGGATTTGTTGTCCGTCATCGGGGAATCGAGATCGACCTCGTAAGAGATTAAAGCTATCTTGGAAATGCCTCCTCCTAAAACCTTGAAACAACTACGTTCCTTCTAGGGGAAGTTGGCATATTTGAGACGCTTTATTTATAATCTCTCAGGTAGGTGTCAGCCTTTCTCAGCATTAATTAAAAAGGATGACAAATTCATTTGGGAAGAGAAATGCTAGCGGGTCTTCAAGGATGTTAAGCGATACTTAATGACACCTTCTATTTTGGCAGCCCCTATCCGGGAAAAAATTTTGATACTTTATAATTTATACCGTGGCCTTAGACGACTCTCTTAAAGCCCTATTAGCCCAAGTCAATGATGAGGGTAAATAAAATGCACTCTACTATTTGAGTTGCTGCCTAATACAGACGGAGATAAGGTGTCCACCTATTGAGAAGCATTTTCTAGCATTGATTTTTGCCGCCCAAAAGCTTACACATTACATGTTGTCTCATAAGATTACCCTAATTTCAAAAGTTAACCCTTTGCAATATTTGATGACTCGACCAACACTCTCCGGATGTCTAGCAAGATGGTCAATGATCTTATTGCAATTTAATATAACTTTTGTTCCCCTTCGTACTATTAAGGGACAGATTCTAGCAGACTTTCTCGCTGCACGCCCACTGCTAGCTAGGCCACCTCTCAACGATGAACGTTACCTGACGATCAAATATTACAAATGAAATTTTTCGGTGTGCAATGTTGGGAAATGTACTTTGACAGCACTTCGTCAGCCAAAAAAGACAAAGGATCAGGCACAATTATACCAGGTAAAGCAGGAATCAGTTTGATCTTTATCACACCAGATAAGGGTATGTTGAGGTTCTCATACCACCTAACAGATCCATGCACCAACAACGAAGCAGAGTACGAAGCTTTAATCACTAGATTGTAATTGACAATCTCAATAGATATAACAAACATTGTCATCTATGGCGACTCTCAGCTTGTCATTTAGCAAGTCGTCGGACAATACAAAATTTTGAAGCCGAGATTAGCAGAATACTATCAGTACACGATGAAGTTGTTGGAACAGATCCCCGATGTGACTTTCTACCAGATTCTTAGGGGAGATAATGCCCATGCCGATGCTCTAGAAAAACTTGCTAAGGAATTAGCATGTCCTTCGGAGGATTTCATTGAAATCACAGTATAAGAAAGATAAGTTTTGTCTTGAATTGACCTCAACAATCTAAACAAGCTTGGAAAAGAAGAAACGATAAATGCAGTTGCAGACATCAACGAAGATTGGCATAAACCATTAATAGAATATTTGCATACAGGAAAGCTGCCATCAGACATGTCTGACGTAAGACATGTCTGAAGTACATCGCATTACAAAAAGGGCCATGTCTTACGCTCTAGTGGGCTACGTCCTCTACATGAGATTGCTCGACCAGATGTGGCTACAATGTTTAAACAAAGCCAAAGCACATAATATTGTTAAAGTAGTACATGTCGGATTGTGTGCGCTCACCAGTCAGAGCTAAAGATAAAAATAAAGATCAAAAGACTTGAATATTATTGGTCGGCAATGATGTCTGATTACATGGATATAGCTAGAAAATGTCACCAATGCCAAGTGCATGGGGTGGTCTTACACCAACCTCCGAATGTGCTACACCCAACTCACCCAATTGTTGCCTCGTGGTCATTCGAGTGTCGGGGAACGGAAATAATAGGTCCGATAGACCTTTCATCTTCCAAAGGACACGGGTTTATACTTATCGCTATAGATTACTTCTTCAAATGGGCAGAGGCAATACCGTTGCATGAGGTTACGGCATAGCACATCCTTCAATTCCTTAAAAGCCAAATTGTCTACCGTTTCGGAGTATCGCAAAGAATGATCTCTGACAATAGGACAGTGACGATGGGATAGCTTTTAAAATCACAAAAATCAATCATTTTGTCAAAAGACATGGGATAGATTGGAGATACTCTACAATTTATTATCCTAGAATAAATGGTTTGTTTGAAGCCTTCAACAAGATATTGGTACAGATTTTAAAGAAAACACTCGATGAAAACAAAAGGGATTGTCACAACAAACTATTAGAAGCCTTGCGGGCTTACTGGACGAAATTCAGGACTCCCACTCAGTGTACACCCTACATACTCGTGTACGGGTCCGAGGTCGTGCTACAGTTAGAAATTCAGATGCCATCTCACAGAGTCGATGTGGCCAACCAGCTTACAACAGAAGAAAGTGCAAAACTCAGACTTGAAGAACTAGAGAGTCTTGAGGGAAAATGACTTGAAGCACAACAACATTTGGAACTTTACCAAGCAAAGATGGTACAAGCCCATGACCAATTGGTCCGCCCAAGGACATTCAAAGTTGGTGAACTTGTACTTGTGCTCAAAAGGCCTATTCTTTCACGCCGCAAGATAGGTGGAAAATTTGAGCCAACTTGGGAGGGACCTTTTTTCGTTAAAAAGGTCTATGCAGGAGGTGTCTACCAGTTAGTAGATTTTCAAGGTAAAAGACCCACGCTACCAATCAACAGACGATACCTGAAGACATACTACGCAACCTGATATTGCTTGTTATCGCTTAATTTGAAATTTTAAAATTTTGATTATTTTGGGGTTATTTATGTAGCCAAATGTTTGTGACGGGGTCCAAAATTTTTTTAATGAGATTAACCTCAACATAATGAAAATTTTTGAAAATTACACACTTCAATTTTCTCTTTTTAAACTTACTATCTTACTAAATTAAACAAAATGCATATACAAATAAACGAATACTTCACCAAAATAAACTAAAATTTCCTTTAATAAATACTTTGTTTTATTCTTGTTCACGCCAAGTTTCAGCTCACTGACATTTGTCCTGTCATCTGCAGAGAAATGTCAGGCCAGAGGCTGATCTTTGCTTTTAAAGATGGTTGGAACCTTGCACTCAATAAGGAAATGGTGTCGCAGGGTGGCACCATAGACTTCAACATGGACTTCAGTTAAGTCGACATGGACCATGAGGGTCCTCTGATGGATGTGGTTAGCCTTCAGGAAAAAGAAGGGATACTAGGAAAAAGAAGGGCTACCATCATTACTAAGGTTAAACACTAGAGATAATTCCTCACTGAAGGGGAAAAATGTGATAGTACAACAAGACCCAATGGAGGGGCCCAACCGCCTACCGTCCATGATTGCTACACCGGTTGGAGGCCTAGTCGCTGTTGATAATGAAAGACTGTCGGATGCTCCGCTTTGAAGAACTCAGCACAGAAATGCTAGCTGCCGAAAGCAGAGGGCTTTCTTATGAGATGAAAGAAGACACCAGAATGAGGCGGAAAACTTGCTCACCCCTATTCCTAAGGGGAACATTTACGATCCAGGCATGAGGGAGACCTCTTCCAGCCTACCTGCTATAGATGAAGAGTTCGGGTTCGTTACGGAGCTAGAAATACCACCAGCTTCAGATGTTCTTTGCACGGGTTGCCTGACCTGCAACGCAAAAATACCTGCACGAGCATCAACTACAGGGGCATTCGTGGAATGCCCGGACTGCAACGTCCTTCACTTACAGCATTACAACACCTTGGAGGAATACACATCTACCAACGATGGATCTCAGACCATAGATTGTCCGATGGAGGAGCCATATGTCCCGTTGGGGACAAATCACTATGTCTCATAGAGTCCAGAGCCATATATCCTTTTGGATGTTGAGTCACATGTTCCGTTAGCGCCAGAACCAGCACCAGCTTGGATTCCCACTGATGTTCAAATGAGGGAATACCCGCGTCAGTTGTCGACTCCCAGTACAATGGAATATTATAAAATGAGCAAAGTAAATAAAAGAGACTTTGAATTCTACGAAGAAGTACAGTGAAAATTCATTAACATACTAGAGAGATTAGAATTGTATACCAGAGTCTTCTCGGAGACTGAGGAACAAAGTATTCTTGACTGCATTTTTGACCTAAAAGACAGAGATCGAGCAGGTTTACTTATGGAAAGGACTTATTCTGAGTCGAGGAAATGGATGCGAGGAAAAGAGAGGATTACCATCTAGTGTGGCTGCTGCTACAACTTCATAAATGATAGACAAGGGAATTAGCATAAAATCCTCAGACACGATCAAGTAAATCCACTACCTCCAATGATAAAGTGGATGATCAAAAGAATGGTCAGATGGAGTATTTTGGCCGCTACCTGCATTCCAAATAGTTGTATTATCAACATCTATGATGAGGGTGATTGCATACCTCCACACATCAATCATCATGACTTTGTGAGGCCTTTTTATACGGTCTCATTCATGAGTAAAAGTAACATCTAATTTGGGAAAGAAATTGACATCATCGGCCCTAGTGAGTTCAGAGACTCTGTAGAGATTCCCATACCAGTTGGCTCAGTGCTTGTTTTCAAAGGTAACGATGCAGACATTGTCAAGCATTGCATACCAGGAGTGCAACACCGCAGGGTGCCCGTGACCTTCCGATGGATGGACGACAACAAAATATTGCATGGGTTTTAGCCAGATCTAGAACTAGAGGAACTAATACCTTACGAGCTATGAGAGGGTTGCAGCTCTGAGCACATGCCAAGGGAACTCTTTTCCTGGAGTGTGGCTTAGAATGTTAGCTTGATCAGGAGCTCGTCACAGCAGGAACAGACAGTCAGAGAATTCCTTTCTACTTTACTACATTACAACAATTTGATATGCAGAGATGCTCAGCCTATGATGTGTACTTGGCGTGAGATATTTTGGATGTATTTTGATGCATTTTGCATATTGTACTTTTTGAAGCTTTGGCCTACACTTAATCTGTAACATTTTGTTGGAACAGATTAATGAAGTTTCTTCCAGAAATGTGTCTTTCTGTCAATTGCCTTTTGTACGATGGATGGAAGTCACGAACCACATTTTAGCTCGAAATCACAACGAACAAAGAACAAAACGACAAATAAAAATTTTTAACGATAATAATATTTAAACAAAAATAACCAACAAACAAACAACAAAACAAATCTCTTTTGAAAATCAACCAACTAAAATTAAATCTTTGAAAACATATTTTGAAAATTAAACATGATGAAAACAGTAAGAAAGCAAAATTAACTTGTTGAGTTGATTCTCTCAATTTCAAGTGCGCAGCACGATTATTTTTGTCTGCACTAATTCTCTTCACATCCCTGCAGAATTTCACATTCTACACAAAGCCCCATAAATTCTACATATCTATCACAAAAATGTCAACATTTTCACATGACACATATCTTTAGGTTCAACACCACCAATTCTCATTTTCAAATCAGTCCTTAACTTCTGATTCACTACTTTTGAGGTCGGTCCTTACCTTGCGACAATCTCTTTTGAGATTGATCACTACCACTACCTTCCAATTCTCATTTTTGAATCAGTCCCTAACTTCTGATTCACTACTTTTGAGGTCGTTCCTTACCTTCTGACACTCTCTTTTGAGATTGATCACTACCTTTCAATTCTCATTTTTGAATCAATCCCTGATTTCTGATTCACTGCTTTTGAGGTCAGTCCTTACATTCTGACATGCTCTTTTGAGATTGATCACTACCTTTCAATTCTAATTTTCGAATCTGTCCCTAACTTCTGATTCACTACTTTTGAGGTCGGTCCTTACTTTCTGACACTCTCTTTTAAGATTGATCACTACTTTTAAATTCTCATTTTCAAATCAGTCCTTAACTTTGATTCACTACTTTTGAGGTCGGTCCTTACCTTCCAACGCTCTCTTTTGAGATTGATCACTAAATTTCAATTCTCATTTTGGAATTAGCCCCTAACTGCTGATTCCCATCTTTTAAGGTAGGTACCAACATTTCGATTCTCTTTCTGAGATTGATACCTAAATTTCAATTCTCATTTTGGAATCAGTTCCTAAATTATGATTCCCATCTTTCAAGGTGGGTACCTACATTTTGATTCTCTTTCTGAGATTGATACCTAAATTTTAATTCTCATTTTGGAATCAGCTCCTAAATTCTAATTCCCATCTTCCGAGGTCGGTACCTATATTCTGACTCTCTTTCTGAGATTGATACCTAAATTTCAATTCTCATTTTGTAATCAGTTCCTAAATTCTAATTCCCATCTTCTGAGGTCGGTACCTACATTCTGACTCTCTTTCTGACATTGATACCTAAATTTCAATTCTTATTTCAGAATTAGTTCCTAAATTTTGATTCCCATCTTTTGAGGTTGATACCTACATTCTGATTCTCTTTCTGAGATTGATACCTAAATTTCAATTCTCATTTCCGAATTAGCCCCTAACTGTTGATTCCCATCTTTTTAGGTCGGTACCTACCTTTCGACTAACTTTCTGAGATTGATACCTAAATTTCAATTCTCATTTTGGAATCAGTTCCTAAATTATGATTCCCATCTTTCAAGGTGGGTACCTACATTTTGATTCTCTTTCTGAGATTGATACCTAAATTTTAATTCTCATTTTGGAATCAGCTCCTAAATTCTAATTCCCATCTTCCGAGGTCGGTACCTATATTCTGACTCTCTTTCTGAGATTGATACCTAAATTTCAATTCTCATTTTGTAATCAGTTCCTAAATTCTAATTCCCATCTTCTGAGGTCGGTACCTACATTCTGACTCTCTTTCTGACATTGATACCTAAATTTCAATTCTTATTTCAGAATTAGTTCCTAAATTTTGATTCCCATCTTTTGAGGTTGATACCTACATTCTGATTCTCTTTCTGAGATTGATACCTAAATTTCAATTCTCATTTCCGAATTAGCCCCTAACTGTTGATTCCCATCTTTTTAGGTCGGTACCTACCTTTCGACTAACTTTCTGAGATTGATACCTAAATTTCAATTCTCATTTCGGAATCAGTTCCTAAATTCTGATTCCCACCTTTTGAGGTTGGTACCTACATTCTGACTCTCTTTCATAGATTGATACATAAATTTCAATTCTCATTTTAGAATTAGCCTCTAACTGCTGATTCCCATCTTTTGAGGTCAGTACCTACATTCTGAATCTCTTTCTGAGATTGATACCTAAATTTCAATTCTCATTTGGGAATCATTTCCTAAATTCTGATTCCCTTCTTTCGAGGTCCGTACCTACCTTTCGACTCATTTTCTGAAATTGATACCTAAATTTCAATTATCATTTCGGAATTAGCCCCTAACTGCTGATTCCCTCCTTTCGAGGTTGGTCCCTAAATTCTAACCACTTTCTGAGATTGATACTTAAATTTCATATCTCATTTAGAGATCAGTTCCTAAATTCTAATTCTCATCTTTCGAGGTCAGTACCTACCTTCCGACTCACTTTCTGAGATTGATACCTAAATTTCAATTCTCATTTCGGAATCAGTTCTTAAATTCTGATTCCCATCTTCTGAGGTCGGTACCTCATTTCGATTTTCTTTCTCAGATTGATACCTAAATTTCAATTCTCATTTCGGAATCAGTTCCTAAATTCTGATTCTCATCTTTTGGGCTACATTCTGACTCTTTTTTTGAGATTGTTACCTAAATTTCAATTCTCATTTTAGAATTAGCCCCTAACTGATAATTCCCATCTTTTGAGGTCTGTAGCTTCATTCTTATTCTCTTTCTAATATTGATACCTAAATTTCAATTATTATTTCAGAATCAATTCCTAAATTCTGAATCTCATCTTTCAAGGTTGATACCTACCTTTCGACTCACTTTCTGAGATTGATACTTAAATTTCAATTCTCATTTCAGAATTAGCCCCTAACTTCTGATTCCCTCCTTCCGAGGTCGGTCCCTAACTTCCGACTCACTTTTTGAGATTGATACATAAATTTCATATCTCATTTCGAGATCAGTTCTTAACCTCTAGTTCCCTTCTTTCGAGGTCGGTACCAAAATTTTGACTCTCTTTTTGAAATTGATACCAAAATTTCAATTCCCACCCTGGGATCAGCACTTACATACTGATTCCCATCCTTTAGAAAAACTTGAAATCTGATTACTGAAAATCCACTCTCCAATCCCCAGTGAGAGTTCCTACTTTTGACTTCAATCAAATATTCACCTGCTAATTCCCCACCAGAAACAAATAACACCCAAAATTCTACACCTCCTTCCAGATCTGTTGACTTAGGAGTTTATATTGGTTTTGTTCATCTCATCGGTCAACCCTAATACGCGCGGTGTGCTTGCCTAGCACACCAAACCTTTTGGGGGTTCATTTTTTGACCTCACTTTTGGTTGAGGTTTAGCTTTTCCTCTTTAGCAGCCTAGAGTCTAGCCATAGGACTTTTCTGTTGACTATTCCTAGAAAATTAGAAAAGGAACCCTCACCATTAAAAATTTCAAACTCCTCTTTGTTCAACTTGAAGTTCCACATATTGATCCTAACCTCTAGCACTTAGTAGGTGGGGTCATTATGGGGGAGCTCAAGGAGTTCCCATAAGACTTTTTGCCCTTAGGGTTGACTCTGGGTATTGGTCTAGGGCTAAGGCACTCACTCACAATCACTCACAACCCTAAACCTAAATTTCTTGACTTTGGTCCCTTGATACTTTTGGGATACTCATGTAGATGGTCCCCTAAACCCACTAACCCTAGGCTAGGGTTTAGCTAAGACCAGTACATAGAGGACCTAAAATGGGTCCATGGCTTATTGATGGTGGTTGGCACCCCAACTTTGCCAAAATGCCCAACCAAGCCTTTTGCCCCTAAACTCCCCCAAATTACCTAGATACCCTTGGGACCCTAAACTTGGCCAAAATTCCTAAATTTACCCAAAATACCCAAATTTGTTCAAAAATCATTTCAAACCTCTTGAAAACACCCAAACTACCCAAAATCATCAAAAATTGCCAAATTACCAAAATGCCCCTCCTCAGCCCAAAATTATAAAAAAATTCCAAAAAATCCCAAAAATTCTAAAAATATTTCAAATATTCTCAATTTCATTTTTCTCAACTACCATATAACTCAATTTGGCCAATTTGACCATCTTTAACCAAAACCCCCAAATTACCTTTAAAGGCCCAATTTTCCCCAAATCACCTCAATGTCCGTCAATTTGGGTCCCAAATTACCCCAAATTCAATTCCAAACTCAAACTCACCTTACATATGACCAATCTAAACCAAATCTAAGCTCAATTGGTCCATGCTTTAAATCCAATTTTGATCTAAACCAAAACCCCAATTTTGTCCATATGACTTGGTTCCACCAAATTGAACCTATGGCCTAATCAACTTACCATAATTTATGTTTTAAACTCTTAATAAAATTCCTATACATTAAAATTGACCTTCAATTGGCCTTGGTGAGACCTCATTTTAATTTTATTTCAACCTAAGTCCAAAAAGCCCCAAATTTGTCCCAAATCGGCCATATCCCCAAATTTCACCAAATTGATCGCCTTAGCCCCAAAAATTCCATTCCATTCATTCATAAAAAATCTTCAAAAAATCTCCCTTGATCATTTGGACCATTCAATTTGGACTTATCCCAAGGCTAGCCCAACCTAGACCCAAGTTTAGCCCAACATGCCCAAATTGACAAAATTTCAAAAATCCTCCAAATTGACTCTCTAATTTGAACTCAAAATCATTTTGATCCTTCATAAAAAATCTTCATTACAATCATATAAACAATGTTAATCAATCAATTGGGCTTAAGGTCATGGATAGCCTAGCCCAAAACCAAGTTTTGGTCATTTGACCACATTGGACCCATTCACTAAAGATAGTCTAACTACCCCAAAGTCACCAAATTAATGGCTCCACAGCCATTAGTTGGACCCTAGTGACCAGTCTAAACTCCATAAAACCACCTAAGCTAAGCCATGGAACAAAGGTCCCCTAAATTAAGGGATTTCATTCCGTACTTGTTTAAGCATAAGATCATTTTGCCAAAACAAAGCCCAAACCCATTTAATTGCTGTGATAGATTCCTCTGAGGTCATTGAGCCCTCTGGCCACCTCCCCTGGCCTGGCCAGCCGGCCTAGTAGCCGCAAAACACCAAAGTCGTGAGCCACCCCATGGAATCAAACCCATTTCAAACGTAGAGGCCACCACATCCAAATTAAATGTTAGAGCCTCTCTGCCCTCCACTTAAGCATCACTCTTCACCCCCTCATTAGCCATGGTAGCAAGCCTTAGGACATTTTTATAAAAAACTCACCACTACGGCCATGGTGCTAAAAATTTCTCAGAGAGACCCCTCCAAATTGCCCTAGAGACTCTTTGAGACCTCCTCAGCTCAAGCCAACCACTTTCCTCCACTGATTCCCACTGTGGAAGCTCAATTTTGAGCTCAAACTTCCAGGATAGAGCTCAATACACCTCCACAGTCCACCAAACTCAAATTAAACTTACCCACACCTTCACCACAGTGAAATAAGGATAAGCCCCATCAAACTCTCCTTCTACAGAGACCGTAGCATAATTCTAGACCAACACCCGAAATCAAGCTTCATTGAATTCATACATAGACCTTACACCATAGCAAGAGGCTCAATCCTTAGCCTCCTTGGACCTCCACGAACGTGTCGAGCACCTCTAATTGAATCTTTCCTTCTCAAAGTCAAGGTATTGATCTCCTCCTCTTCCCGATCCTATTTTCACTCTCTATTTGTTTAGATTTTATTTCATGGCATCTTAACCGTATATACATGATCTACTAATCAAGATGAACATTTTAAAAAAAATCATTCAATTCGATTAAGAAATGAAGGAGATATCAAGCTTTGAAAATGGACGGTTCTTGGGTTAAACCATCAGGGACGATGACCGAGCGTCGTTGGATCGCGTGTGTATCAAACGGATGACTCTGATTGCGCCGGATGGGAGCACGATTCGGAAAGGCGGGACGTGTGGCTGCTGGCGTGGATGACAACGTCGAACGGGAGTGCACCACGTGGAGCTTCGGAGCTGCCTAGGATGAGGTGGCACCACACGTTTAAACACGTTTAAATAGATAAATAAGGAATTAAATAAATTAGAAAATGATCCATAACTTCAAAAATTTATATCTTGGTGTAGAAAAATCACAAAAATAAAATAAAAAAACCTTCACTGAACAGAGGAGAACAATGTGGAAATGGTTTGGAGTTCATTTGATGCATATTTTATTTTTAATTAATTAAACACTATTTTGAGTATTTTAGTTCTTCATGCATGTAGGCATTTCACCAACACTTGAAATTTTAGCATGTTGTTGCCTCTATCTTAGGGAACATTCCCTAGTTTTTCCAAAGTCAGAGGAGATCTCTAGACAAGATCCATATTTTTCAAATTTATGTTAATTATTTTCATAAATTAATCATTATAATTAGCATGTTGCTTAGAAAATTCCAAGAAAATTTCTGAAGGTTTGCTATAACGAGAGAACACCTGAAAAATATTTCATGGGTTAAGTCATTAAGAATACACCTAATTTTTGCCAACCCTAAAACCCAAAGAAAATTAATTTTGGGTAACATAAACATCTAAATGACTTGATTTTTAATCTTCACTATGATTAAAAATTCAAAAAACTTCCCATAAAAATTTTAAAACAATTAGAACTCATTTAATAACTCAAATTGATTTTTCAAGTTAAATATCATTTTTATCACTTAAATAATTTTTAACAATTAAAATGTAACTCAAAAAATTATAAAAATTGGTTTTGGGAGTTCTCTGTGATTAGAGGAATGTTTTGAAAATAAATTTGTAATTAAAATAAAAATTCCATTTTCAAGTCTATTTCAATATTTAAATAATTAAAATTAATAAAAATCACAAAAATAATAAAATTCATGAAAATGTTCTAAATTTTTTTCTAAGCACTTAGGAACAATTGAAATATTTTTCCTGATTTTCTAAGTGAAGTTATTGAATTTTGAAGCTTAAAATAATTTTTAAAGGCTAAAAATGGATTTTCACTATAATAATTCTAATAATTCAAATAAAAATAAAAAAAAATTGAAATTTATCATAAATTTGTTTTTATTTGTCCCTTGACATTAGAGAGATTTAATAAAAATATATAACTTAATTTTCCACATTTAAAATATTTTATAATTAATAAACACTCCATAACTTAAAATAATTCTTAAAATTCAAATAAAACTTAAAAAATCATGAAATTTGGTCCAAGGGCTTCTCTAGCCTATAAATGATCCTCTAGTCTAATTCTACCTTTAGTAAAAATTTCAAGGGATTAGGTTTTATCTTGGTCAAGTTAGAGAATTTTCTTTAAAATATCCTATTTCTTGCATTAAAATAATTATATAAATTAAATTAAATTTTGAAAAATCACATTTTCTCCTCTGATGTCTTAATTGACCCATGATAGGGGTGGGATAAAAATTCCAAATTTATTTGGATTAAATTTGACAAAGTACGAAATGATAGAGCCTTAGGGGCAAAAATGTAATTTTAGAAATTTAGCCTTAATTAACATTTAGGCTTAATTCCAGAAAGGGAAATGGGTAACCTTTAATCCCAATCAACATATTTGGATGATTAAAACACAATGGGTTAATTGTTAGAAACTCATCTCACTTTTCTTAATTAAAAGGATAAATTTGTAATTTCCTTAAATTATTAAAATTTGGAAGTCTAGTCAATTAAATGATCCTAGACTTAGGGGTATGATTTTGGGTGTCAATAATTCATTAATTTAACACCCCTATTTGATTTTCAAATGACTTTGAAAAATTAATCATCATCACCTAAATTTCAATCTTTTTCAAGATACATAACTAAAACATTCACCAAAGCCTAAAGGGCTTAGTAGTGACCTAGGCTAAATCAAATTTTGTTTAAATGAAAATTAGAAAAGCAAACATAATTGAAAATTTAAAACCTCTAAAACACTACAAGCCAAAGTAAAAAATTTGGCTAAGTGCCTTAATAACACTAACTTGCCCCTTTAAGGGTCTTTACCCACATAATTTTTAAATTGAATTACAAGTGATAATTATCCTACTCTTAGGGATAATTGAGACATCAATGTTCACTGAGCATTAAAGGTATTTACATGATGAATTATTAAGCTATGAGTTATTAAGCAACATAATAAGTTTAAAAAAACTCGGGACTTTTTTAAGGGATTGTGAGAGGCCCAGAGAACCCAGTCCCTGAGATCTGCTTCTTTCTCTAGATCTATTGGATACTTCGGAGGTCTACTGAACTTAATATGTTTTGCTTGATAAAATCATCCCTAATTGATCAAATAGGGACCCACCAAGACATGACCTAGGGTTACGTTGGTCCCCAAAAATTTACTTTCCTGTTTCATATAAAATGCCCTAACATGCATTTTGAGTTTCAGGTGGTGGAACAAGAAGACTCGCTAGGTACGCTTTTTATAGTTTACTGTGTCATCTTTCTTGTACTTTCATACTATATTTTTGATGTTAACACAAACTTGCATGCTAAACAATGATGTCACCCTACATGAAAACTAAAACTGTTAGGATAGCCACAAAACCAAAAAAAACCAAAACCAAAACCAAAATCAAATTAAAATCAACTAAGAGAAAAATCACCTCCACAACATTCAAAATATAAAACAACTCAAAATTTAATCACAAACATCACACATAACAACAACTGCAACTAAATTAAGATGTCTCTATCGGATGATCGTGAATTCCTCGGAGGATGTAACCTACGGTTGCTAAAATTATGAAACTCATTAAGTTGAGTTTAGTAAATTCATTTGGACTAAGTGAATCCAATAGAAACTAGTGGTGTCGGAATGAGGGAACCGTGGGATCCTAACCGGTGTCACTCTAATCAAATTTAATCATCCCCATAAAATTTAAAGAACTACAACTATAGGGCCACCTAATTTGACATTATAACTTGACACACTACAAAACATAAACTTGCCACATTGTGGAGCTTGGAGCTAGCATGATGGGCAGCACAACCATCTTCAACAGCAAAATTTGTCTTCCTCAGCTAAACTAATCTTCCTTCCTTAGACTTAAACAACAAAGCCATAGGACTTTGAGGTTGTTTATTTATATAAAATAAATCATCACCTTATCTTTAGGCTTTTTTATAGCCCTGCTATATAATATAAACCCTAACTCGTCTTAGGATTCCGAGGTTATCGTCCGTCACGATCTAAATCCTCACTTCTTCCAAGCTATTTGTGTGATCGTTTCACATGAATGTAAGCCCTAACAAACAAAATTGGTAGGATGAAACACCTCAATATTTCTCCTCAAAACTGAAGCCAAAGATTAGGATAGCTTGGGAAGTCACCGAGGTTCTCCTCCGGATCTACGGCATCCTCTAGTTCTTCCTCCTTTGGATTCCAAAAAATAAAATATTCCAAATTTGAACCAATCCCCTTTCACACCTCTTTGTCTGATTTCATTGAAATGTCCTGCCCTTTGGAACTCCTTGAAGATAATATTTCCTGATTTTTATCGAGAGTTTTCTTAGGTGACTTCGGTCATTTAAGATGTAATTAACTATAGGGGCTTGCCCTTATAGGAAGCTTGTCCGAACCCAGCTTAATATAAACCCTATTTAATTCTTCATATTAAATAGGGGAATTTGTCAGCAAATGAAACAGTTTCGCAGACCAAACGGATGTCATACATTTCTTAATTTATCTGATCGAGCCCATCTTCAAGTCTTGTGTTTATCTCTCGGGATAGATACAGGATTTGAGGTAGAGATCAGTTTGATTTCATATTTTTCTAAAATTATATATATATATATATATATATATATATATTAAACGTCCTCCAAACTATATGTAAATTAAAAAGTCCTTCTGAAGTGGACAACGGGATTTCGATTTTCCTGACCGACAGCCATAATAGTGCCGACAAAGCACTCCGCACATTTTTTTCGAACGCGCCATCATGGTAAAATGAACTTCTCTCTTAAGTAAAATCAATGTTACGGACGCACTGGTGTGATTCGTTTCGTCATACAGGGTCATTTGGGCCACTTTTTTGGCGATTGAACACGAAAAGATAATTAACGCATTTTAGCCCGCTCGCAAAGTTATGGCTAAACGAACATCCTCTCTAACTGAAATTTGATGTTTTAGACACGCTCGTGCTATCCTTTTTGTCATTTGGGGTCATCTAGATGACTTCGTTGATGACCAAGCCAATTAATGCCAATTTTACATGCGACACGACACATAATATTTGTTGACCCGATCAGAGTCGTCTAATAAATAGAATGCCGACCGACCATCACCTATGTGAAATCCAAAGCCTAGAAAACAACCTGAACAAGATGCTCCTTAACACATGCCAAAAGGTATGAAATGGATGCCTCACGCTACAGGAGTCAACATGTGCATCAAGCAACATTCCTTAGCGCTTGAGCGGACCTCCTACACTTATGACATCAAAAATTGATGCCAACAGTAAGTAAGGCATAAAGTTTAATTAATTATAATTACGGTTAGACTTAATTAAGGTTTAAGGTAAACTTAAGCTTAATGTAAGTACATCTTAAGGTTTAATTAAGTCTAATTAGGGTTAGACTTAATTAAGGTTTAAGGTAAAATTAAGCTTAATATAAGTAAATCTTAAGGTGTAATTAAGTTTAATTAAAGTTAGACTTAATTAGGGTTAAATTTTATTTAAGCCTAATGTAAGTAAGCCTTAAGGGTTTGATTAGGTTTAATTAGGGTTAGAACTAATCAAGGTTTAAATTGGTTTAAACCTAATGTAAGTAAGGCTTAAGAATTTAGATTCAATCTAATTAGGGTTAGACCTAATCAAAGTTAAAATTGGTTTAAGCCTAATGCACGTAAGGCTTAAGGGTTTAGATTAGGTCTAATTAGGGTTAGACCTAATCTAGTTTAAATTAGTTTAAGCCTAATGTAAGTAAGGTTTAAGGGTTTATATTAGATCTAATTAGGGTTGACCTAATCAAGGTTTAAATTGGTTTAATTCGAATGTAAGTAAGGCTAAAGGGTTTAGATTAGGTCTAATTAGGGTTAGACCTAATCAAAGATTAAATTGGTTTAAGTCTAATGTAAGTAAGGCTTAAGGGTTTAGATTGAGTCTAATTAGGGTTAGACATAATCATGGTAGGGGGTAACCTTGGTCCAGATTTTAGTATTGAACTAGGTTTAACTAAATAGATTTAAAGCCTGATTTAAGTTCATGATTAAATCAAATCCATTTAAGTCATGGGGCCCAAATTATATTTTTGGGTTGAATTTTAAATTTTTAAATTAAACCTTAAAGGTCAAAATTGTCATTTTAAACCATTAAAAAGATTAGAAAATTGGTTCTAGTCATTAAATTAGTCCTTAAGGATTTTCTAACTAAACACAATTTTAATTTCCAATTTTTTTATTTCTTAATTATTTTTAAAAATAATTACAAAATTTGGTGAAAGTTGGTGGATTTCATCTTTGTGATTTTTCCTAGCCTTAGAAATATCAGGGAATACTCTAGAAAGTAATTAATTATTAAAAATTAAATATAATTCATTAATTCTCAATTTCATTTTTGTCATTTTCTCCTTGCTCTCCTGAATCCAGGGGTATTTTTCTTTTATTGTTGTGATTTTTCTTTGAATATTTATGAATTTTCAAGGATTTTAGAAATTTTTTGGATTTAATTAAATAGAAAATTCTGATTTTCCTATTTATCCTACAAGGCACCAACTTGATCTTCAGCATCACCAAAAGGTTACGTGGTGTGTTTTTCTTGGCGGCGCTTTAGAAGTGGTCCCTGAGGTGTCTTGTAGTTTAGTTTGTTTCATATGGACATATCAATAGTTTGTCTTAATCTGAGCTTTCCATTTTCGATACACGAAAATGCACGAAATCGGTTCATCATCCCCAGGGTATGATGAACCAAGAACCGTTCATTTTTTAAGCATAAGATCTCACTGGAACCTCCACCAAATTTCATGGTTTTTGTTCCTAAAGCTTCATCTAACAAAGATGATACATCTGTACGATTATGTAGCAATGGTGAAATGGTTTTCTTCACAATGTTCCAAACCCGAGCACATTTTTAGAATTTAGGGCACATACCTGGTCTCAAGTGGTGAGGCTTCAATTGAGCTTGACAGAGACGATCGCCTGATCCTTGCGAAGCTTCTCCTTAGCTTGATTTGGAATGAAATCGGGTTGGGATATATCCTTGCTGAAATGGTGTCAGAGTTTCAGCTTGGAATGGGTTTGAGCATGAGGGAGAGGCCAATTTCAATTGGATTCTTCTTCATGAGGCTCAGGGAAGCTTTTGAGATGTTTAGGTGAAGGTTTCAGGGAGGTTTATCTCAACCCAAAAAACTGTCGTTGTTTTCAGGTCTAAAATTATTGCTTGCTACAGAATTTCAGAGGCCAAAATTATGGGGGTTTGGTTGCTCGGGAGACAGGGATGATTTTCTCTCTTAAGTGCGATGGGGTTTTGAGATTGTAAGCTATCTTTTTATCTTGGATAAAGCTCTCGGTCATGGCCTTAAATGGCCATGGAGCCCCGATCGGGAGCCCCGATCGAGCTTGGGATCAATTAGAGGATGTGTGTGGTGGCTCAGGCAGTTCAGAGGATGAGATTTCAGCTGGGGATACCCCATCTTCACTTCCTTTTTGTGTGCTCATCATTAGCTTAAGCATGATGAAAGGCTGGATGTGGCATGGCTTTTTTTCTATTAGAGAAGAGGTGAGGTGAAAGGGTGGCTCAGAAGTGAGCTAGATTGACCCCTTTGTCCTGGTTTAAAGAGCCATGATGTGGAGTTTTGATTTTCTCTCTTAAGTGCGATGGGGTTTTGATATTGTAAGCTATCTTTTTATCTTGGATAAATCTCTTGGCCATGGCCTTAAATGGCCATTGGAGGCCTCGATCGAGCTTGGGATCAATTAGAGGATGTGTGTGGTGGCTCAGGGAGTTCAGAGGATGATATTTCAGCTAGGGAAAACCTATCTTCACTTCCTTACTGTGTGCTCATCATAGCTTCAAACATTAATAAGAAGATGGCTAAGGCAAGGCTCCTTTCTTATTGGATAGATGAGGAGGTGGATAAGGGGCTCAGAAATGAGCTGACCTGACCAGTGCAACCTGGTCCAGAGGAGGTGAGGTAGAATTCAGAATGGGTGGCATATACTCCTCTTCTTATGATGATTTTAGACTTTAGGTAAAAAAGAAGTGGTTGTTTAGGTTGCTTAATGTGTTCCATGAGTTTGGTATGTCATGATGGGTCTTATAGGGTCATAGGTGACCCAATAGCAATGGGCCATGAGTTGGATTGAGTTTGGATGTCATGCATGGGCTTGGGTTGCCATGAGGTTGGGCTTTGATGAATGATCTTAAGGTTCAAATTTAAAGCTTAATAGGTTTTAATTTCATCTTTATTTAATTAATTTAGTATTAATTAATTAAAAAATGAAATTAGGCTATAAAACCATAAGTTGACCAATTGACCAATGTTGATGACTTGGGTCCTAGGGTTTACCAAATGGTCAATGTGATGGCCATTGGGTCCAGGGTTGAACAAATGACCAAGGTTGACCAATTGGGTCCAGGGTTGACTGAATGGTCAATGTCGTGACCATTGAGTCCAAGGTTAACCAAATGGTCAATGTGGTGACCATTGAGTCCAGGGTTGACCAAATGGTCATTGTCGTGACCATTAGGTCCATTGTTGACCAAAGGTTCAATATGGTGACCAAATCAAGGTTTGTCATCATTAATTTGATCAACCTGGGGTGTTATCATAATTTGGGTTCAAAAGGGGCACATTAGGATTTGGTCTAATTTCTAGGGTTAGTGGACCCCAGATGGGTTCAGGAAGTCAATGTTGGTATACTCCTTCCCTAAGATGAATTTGATGGTCATAGTGTTCTTAGGGTTTGTAGAAGAATCCCTAAGACCTTGAATTGATTTGGGTGGTTTAGAATATGTTCTGATATTGGATGTTAATTCGGTCCTCACAAAAGTGAGGTCAACAAATGAGCCTCCAATATGTGTGAAATAGTGAATAAACATGTCGCACAAATGAACCCCCAATTTTAGGTTATTTGTAATATGATTATTAGTTGGATTAAAAAATATTCAACTAAATCAAAAAATTAAATATTTTTTGTTTAAATCATATACGTCAACCAATTCATGTGAACTGACTGACTGATTACACACATTTTTTATCAAGATTTTAAAATCTGATTAAAACAAAACATAACAGAATAAACCAAATCATACTACATACAATTCAACTTAATTTTATCATATTAATATTATTTTAAATTTTTATTATTTGATTTAGTTTAATTAATTAAACAAATTTTTAGTCATATTAATAGGTTTGAAATAATGAATATTCCTAACAGGCTAACAACGAACCAGATTTTTCAGGAAATTTCTTTTATTACTATCACAAATGTATTAATTTATTAAGAAGATAAATTATAGTTACGATAAAACTAATGGTCTGATTATTCAATGGACTACTTTTATAATTTCAAAATGCATTGAAGTGTCGAATCTCTCAAAGAGAAAATATTGATGGAGCGCCACGTGTCAAGTGGGCCCATCGTGATATTTATGGGGCATATTTGACAAGTATTATACTCTGGATGCATCTGAAGTCTTGACTTAACAAATTTTTCGGAGAGATGAGAGATGAAATACCCGACTACTCACCATCAAGTCATCAAGCAAGAAAAAAAAAATAAAAAAAAGTCATCAACCATCATAAAAATTTTGAACCCAACATCATAATGACTCTCACTAAGCATCGTATTTTATTTTTATTTTAGTTGAAATCAGACAGGGCCTAAATTTTAGTAGGTCTCCAGTGACCATTAGGAATTGTTTACGATCTGTCACGTAGGAATGATAGCCCCCTTTTTATAGATATAGTGGTATAGTTGTGAGAATACATTGTTGTCTTTGCTTTATTAGAATTGTGAGGGCTACTTTTGCATTTTACATGGGTTCTCCCGAGTTGGAGGAGTCTATTGTTCAAAAGAACTTTAGCTCGGGCCGATGAGACTTGTGTTTCTGGGGAAAGAGAACCACAGATAATGACGGTCGATCAGTTCAGGGTCCATCGAGTCAAATTATTTTCCTTGATCCAAGCAGATAAGATTCAGTCGGTCGACTTTACTCCCGCCACTGTGGTCTGATGTTCTCTGGATCTCTAGCACACTACTTGGGTAAGATGGAGGAATACTTCACTACTCATCCTGATATGTCCTAAAACAAGCTTATTTCCTTTATATTTTGCACCTATGTTTGGTTGAAGTTGCACTTTAAACAAAGGTATATATGTGTTTTTCTTGCAAGTATAACAAGTAGGTCATATGGAGCAAATCTAAGTTGAAATGGACTGAAGCAAAGGTGAAACATAGCATATTGGAACCAACAAATTGGTGCATAGGCTCCAGCCTTTGGGCGCCAAGGTACTCCACATAAGTGCCTTAGCGCCGACTTATTAGGTGTCTAGTCGTCAATACCCATCTCAGCGTGTCAATGCGTTGGTCAGTTGCTGAGCAGTTTTTTGTAGTTGTTGCATTATGACTTGGGGAGTTATGGCGTCTATTTAAGCAGTTCAAGGCAGGATGGAAGAGCACTCTGAAGCCTTGGAAAGTGAAGGAAGGCAGAGGAATTGTAGTGTAGAGTTAGGGTTTGATATTTTTCAATTTATTAGAGGGACTGGAGAAAATTTTGTGAGCATTTTTTTAGGGAATATATTTAACATTGTAGGAAGCACTTGGAAACCTTTTGGGGAGGAATTTTCATCTAAAAAAAAAGCTAAGTATTGTGTTCTATATTGTTTTGTACTATTTGAAATCATAATTCTAGTGTATTTACTTTGTTAGATGATGATTTGTGGTATTTTTTCATGCATTGTGGGTAGATCTTTCTTGCCATTCTCTTGTGATGAATGATTTGAATGTGTACGATGTTAGGATGCTTATAACTTTGGTTTTTAAACATTAATATGATGAGTATTCTTCTAATCTTAATTTACTTTTTGTACTGTCATATGAATTATTAAAATTTGTTGTGATCCATTATGACTTGGAAGAGTGATGGAGGAACGGTTAGAGTGTTCACATCAAACTAGTGGGTGAAGGAAAAGTAGTCTATAGGGTGATGCAAATAGATAAAAAAATAAGCTTTGACGGGCTCAAATTGGGGTTTAAAGAATTAAAACCAGTTTAAAAAAACTACTTTATGCACTCGAGAGAGTGTAGAGTAGAGGATTGTTCCTATTTGTCACTAGCCACATTTGCAATTTGAAGTATCTATTCCTACACAGTCACTTATATCATCACAAAAAGGGGGTTACTTTTTTTTCTTGATAATCACCAATATTGTTAAGTTAGGTAGGTTTTAACATTTGAATTAATTAAAGTAGTGTAGGAGTAGTCAGAAGAACTTTCACCTAATCATAATTCAAAACTAAGTCCTAAAAATAGTTAATTAAAACTTTTCTTAAAGAATCTCATTACCTCGTTTTCTATGAAATCGACAATATGGAATAAAGCCCTATATTATTGAAACGATACGTATACTTGTGTGAGAAACCTCACTGTGCAAGAACACATAATTTAAGAACACAATCAAGTTGTTAGGGAGTGGACATGTTTTCTAGCGCCATTACCAGAACGTACAATATTGTGATAAAAGATGAAGCGGATCAAGTTTCTTGCGCCGTTGTCGGGGAAACAATGGTAAGGAACTTTAGGAGAAGTTCAGCTTAACTAATTAGACTTAGATTTGAAAAATTGTATTGGAGTTTCATTTTGTAAGTGATTGTTTGTTTGTCTAAAAAAAGAAAAGAAATAAAATTATTATTTTTTAGTGTTGGTCAAGTGTTTTACTGCTAAACTTACTAGTTGAACCTTTAGTTGTGTATGCATAATACAAGAGCTGCAGAACTTGTACTCTTTGATTCAAAACTATGGAGGACTATTAGAAAAATTAGAAAACACAAAAAACTTCACGAAATTCCAGAAGAGATGACAAATATTCAACAAAATAATTTAGATAACCAAATACCACGTACAAAGACATTAAGGGATTACACTAATCTTACAACAGATGAAACTCATTTAAGTATTCAAACTCATGTCGTAGAAGCTAACACATTTGAATTGAAACTTGATATTATCCAAATGGTGCAAAATAACCAGTTTGGGGGAATCCCGTCTGAGGATCCTAATTTACACTTAGCAAGTTTTTTAGAACTTTTCACTACATTCCATTTAATGGTGTGTCAAACGATGCTGTTAGACTTAGGATTTCTCCATTTTCCTTGATGAGTAAAGCTAAAATATTGTTAAACTCATTAGCACATGGATCAATTAGGACTTGGGGTGACTTTGCCCAAAATATGTGAGCTAAGTATTCTGAACTTCAAAGACTGCTAAACTCAGGAATGATATTTCTTCATTTTGTCAGTTCAAAGGTGAGTCGATATATGAAACATGTGAGAGATTTAAGGAACTTCTTAGGAATAGCCCGCATCACGCTCTGCCCAATTGTTTAACTATTCAAACTTTTTACAATGGTTTAATAGGTTTCCTTAAATCTATTATTGAGACTGTCGTTGGTGGTTCACTCATGTCGAAGCCATTCGATCAGGCTTACTTTTTTATTGAATATATGACTACAAAAAATTTTCAATGACCTTCTGAAAGGATAAACCATAGAAAGGTAACTAGTGTGCATGATACCGACGTGCTTCAATTCTTCCTTCTCAGGCAGCAACAATACCAAAGAAGCTAGATCAATTTAGAATGAACCAACCTCAAGAACCAATAGTATTTGAGGAAAATCTGTTTGCACAGTTGGTTGATTCTAACACTTTATCATTTAATACCTTAAATGTAATTAATATCAGAACTAACAGCCCTTATTCCAACTTTTTTAACTCAAGTTAGAAGAACCATCCTAATTTTGATTGGAATAACAATTGTGGTGTGGGAAACCAACAATTGAAAAATAATTGTATTTTATTAGTTGTGTTATAGCCAATCATGATTTTTTTTGAATCAAGTGATTTAAAAAAAAATGTGTATATGTTGTGCTTGTATTTTATTTATATGTTGAAACATACTCTATAATGTCCTTTCATGCTAGTTTTTATTCATGTCAAGATTGTACATGCTAAATTAGGAAGCATTGGAAGCCATGTCTGTTTTGCTTTTCAAACTTGGTATGTTCCTTTATTTCCTTCATGGAATAATACCCTTGAAAATACAAAGTTGATTCAATATTCTACCAATTTTTAATTGTCTTACTGTATATTTTTCATAAAAAATTAATTCTATTGAAGGTCGTTTTTCCCCTTGATTTAAAAAATTAAAGACTCTCAACAATAATGCAAGGTCATAATAAATTTTAACATATGCTCTATATGCTTTACTTATCTAGATATAAATTATGTAAAAACAATTTTCATTTTTGAAATTTTTTCTAGCCATCCAATAAAACAGAGAAAGAGATAACAAATAAAAAATTAAAGATTTCATTTAATGTTAATCAAAGATGGTCGTAAGTACAAATGCTCCTTAATGTGTTCTCAATATTATGTTAGTTTGTAAACAAGATTCTTTAGTGAAGATAGTTCTGGACTGCATGATTAGATGAATGATGGGCAATGGGGAAAGAATCCATGTTTAGCGGTTTTATTTTTCACTTGCTCGATTCACTTTCTTCTTTATTTGTTTGTGGCCTCTCAAGTAGGGGCTAAGACTTCTGTCTATGCTGATACATCGCTCCGGCTGTTCCTTTGTGTGGTGGATTTGAATAGAATTGATTTCTTCTTTAGCGTAGATCACAAGTTTCTCTATATATCCTCTGCTAATGCCTTCAATTCCACGTCCTAAATAAACAATAAATTCTCTATTTGTTGAGCTTTTGTCAGTGTGTGGTTAGTTTAGTTATTTTTGAGTTGGATCAACACTAACTCAACTTCATGAATTTACAGGTCAAGTTGGGTCAAGTTACCTACGAGTTTGAGTCACAACATGAAAATTGACTAATTTGTAATCTACTACGTAGGTGAGTCAGCAGTCATCACAATTGATTTTTTCAGACAAATCCAAATACAAACTTTAAACATGAATTCAAATTGCTTTCTAAGACCAAGTGATGTTCAATGGGTCTATGTCAACGTTAACTATGATTGAGCAATGTCTAAAAGCAAATGACTCAATATACTCTTTCAAGTAATTGAGTGGGCTTGCAAATATAAGATGCCAGAATGATAAATAGTTAATTTTACTTTTAACAAGTACCAAAAATCATTCATACATGTCATAAACCATTTTTTCTCTTCTGGTAGATGCAAATATTTCTATTAGAGGTTCAAAATAGATGGGAATTTCTGGGACATCAGAAAATAGGACGTTTGTCCTTCGTCCTTCCTCGAGCAAAACCTTGCCTTTGATTTGAACTGGTGGATAGATCAGATGCTCTCTGCTATCATGGCATGAAGAAAAGAGTTCGTGTTATGAATTGCCAGCTAAACATTTTTTTTTCTTTGTCATAGGTTTTTCCTTCTAAACATCAAGATTACCTTGATGGATTAACTGGGTTAATCTCGTCATTTTAATGGCATTTTTAACTATTAAATATGTGATTTTCATTCCAAAAATGGATTTATTCTGATGAGACTTGCTTTCTCTCAGTTATGGTGACTGAAGTTTGAGTTGTGGATTGTAAAAGCATGCTTGAATAACATATTGTTAAAACAAATTCTCATTTCTTCAAAGTTAACCGCTAGTTAAAGCAGGCAAAGTGTAACATTATGAAAATGGAAAAATATAATTTACAACTTAATTAACATACTTAGAGCATACCTTAGTCTTACTTATTTGTAGAGAATCCATATTCACCAAATTGTGAATCTCATCAAACTCGATGCATGCTTTAAATATAGCATCTGACAGATCAGTATCTTCTTCTGCATTGTGGAAGCAACTTCGTTTCTTTGCATCACAAATTAGTTTTGACCAAGTGTTTTCATTGCTGCTTAAGGTTCCATCATTTCCCAAAATCCACAAACAATGCCTTTCATTTAATATTAAATGCATCAGGATAACGTGGATGGTGGTATTATCTTGCCTAATTGAATAAATGAATGATAAGAAGAAACATACTTAGCTCTTGTAAGGGTAACATTTGATCTTTGAGCATTTGCGAGAAAACCTATTGATCCACTTTTATTTGATCTTACAGTCGAAATAATAATAACATCCTCTTCACTACCTTGAAAACCATCAATGGATCTAATTTTAACTGAAAAGTAGTTTGATAAATCATACTTTTTTCCTATTTTTTCGTTGATTGCGAGCACCTGTGCAGTGTATGGTGTCACAACACCGACACTAATTTTCTGATTTGTACATTTTAATGCTGCAGGAAGAAAAAAAAACATAATTAGTTCTCATTTGCCCTAGATTTGGCATATTAAATGTATAACCAAATTCTATGCAAGCTCTTATAAATTTCGGTGGTAGAATCGGGGAAGCTAACTGGCAGTGCTAAACTGTACTAAGACATACCTGTTCAAGGGAAATCTCTCTCTAAACACAATTGATCCCATCTTCATATATTTCAAATTTTTGAGTCAGTTGAGTTTATATTTGTCAAAAAATAAGTCATGTCATTACGTCACAGACTGGGTCATCCTAATTTTGCTAAGTTTTATTCACATTTATTCTCAATAAAAAATGTAGTTTCCATCAATGTGAGATTTGTCAACTAGCCAAACACATTAAAATTAGTTATCTCATGACTCAGTATAAACCCTCTCATCATTTTTTCATCGTCTACAGTGATATTTGGGGACAACTCTAAGTGGGGCTAGATGGTTTGTCTTAGAACTACTTAGACATTCTTAATGAAGGAAAAATTTGAAACAACCCAGATCTTTCAAACATTTTGTGACATATTTCAAACTCAATTCCAATGTAAATTCAAATCCTCAAAACTGATAATGCAAAGCAATATTTCAACTCTATCATTGAGTCTTATCTTTCAAAAAATGAAATTATTCGTCTGAGTTCATGTATTGATACCCCATAATAAAATGAGATAACAAAGAGAAAAAAAACAAACTTGTACATGAGGTATCCTGCTCAATTATAATTTCTCATCAAGTTCTAAAATATTTTTTTGGGGAAACAGTTTTTACTGCAATATATCTTATCAATCGAATGCCTAGTAAAGTAGTTAACTTCAAAAAGCTACTTCATAATTTGATGGTTACTTATCCACACATCAGAGCTTTCTCTTCTACCATACAACTTAAAATTGTATCTTTTGTCTACATTCATTCTCCAACATGCATCAAAATTAATCCTAAATTTATCAACTATATTTTTCTTAGGTATGTCTTTAACAAAAAGGTGTAGAAGTGTTGCTCCCCTATTATCAGAAATACTATCCCAAATCTGATTTTCAAGGGGAGTGCAAATGAACACCAATTTTGGGATGATGTTTTGGGATGATGAAACCTACAAAACAAACCCACCTACTACTTTTCCTACTCCCGTTCCACCTGACTCTCCTACTCTTGTTGGGGATATCCAACCAATCCGACTTGAAGTTCACAATAAAGAACCTTGTGTGTACACTAGGAGGAAGAAAAACCTTGAGCAGGTGGAAGACAACTTCCAAAGACAATTTCTCCAACCAAAACCCAAGTTTGTATCTACCTGAAATTTTGGGTGAGTCTAGTACTATGAGCTATCTCATTCCTTTTTTGGTGTTGATGACAAGGGAAGTTGTATAAGATGCCAAATCTAGGAGCATATAGCTTATGAAAAACTGTCATTATCCTAAAACATATTATCCCCTCTCATTTTGTGGTTGCATCCGGTTGTGGCTGTAAAAAAGAAAATTATCTGATCTCTAACCGTACGAGCAAATTGTAATTTTTCATTTTTTTTGACTTTTTTTGGTGCAAGTTGGCAAACATAAATTGGTTGAATGTGTTGTTTTTTGATTGGTTGTGTTGTAGCCAATCATGAATTTATGTTGTGCTTTTATTTTATTTATATGTTGAAACATACTTTATAATGTCCTTTCATGCTTGTTTTTATTCATGTCAAGATTGTATATGCTAAATTAGTAAGCATTGGAAGCCATGCTGTTTTGCTTTTCAAATTTGGTATGTTCCTTTTATTTCCTTCATGAAATTATGCCCTTGAAAATACAAAGTTGATTCAATATTCTATCAATTTTAATTGTCTTACTGTAAATTTTTCATAAGAAATTAATTCTAGTGAAGGTCATTTTTCCCCCTGATTTAAGAAATTAAATACCCTGAACAATAATACAAGGCCACACTCTCTAACATTTAATGAATTAGATTATGGATGCACATAATAAATTTTAACATATGCTCTACTTATCTAGATATAAATTATGTAAAAACATTTTTCATTTTTGAATTTTTTTCTAGCCAACAATAAAATGGAGAAAGAGATTACAAATGAAAAATTAAAGATTTCATTTAATGTTTGTAAGCAATTCTTTAGTGAATATAGTTTTGGACTGCTTGATTAGATGAATGATGGACAATGGGGAAAGAATCCATGTTTAGCGGTTTTATTTTTCACTTGCTCGATTCACTTTCTTCTTTTTTTGTTTGTGGCATGTCAAGTAGGGGATAAGACTTCAATTTATGTTAATACGTCGCTCTGGATGTTCCTTTGTGTGGTGGATTTGAATAGAATTGATTTCTTCTTTAGCAAAATTGAAGTTAATCGAGGTTCAGCTATGCACAAGTTTCTCTATATATCCTCCGCCAATGCCTTCAATACCACGCCCTAAAAAAGCAAAAAATTCTTTATTTGTTGAGCTTTTGTCAGTGTAAGGTTAGTTTAGTTATTTTTGAGTTGGATCAACACTAACTCAACTTGATGAATTTGCAGTTCCTACGAGTTTGATTCACAACATGAAAATAGACTAATTAGTAAGCTACTGAGTTGGTGAGTTAGCAATGGTCATGATTGATCTTTTTCAGTCAAATCCAAATACAAACTTTAAACATGAATTCAAACTGCTTTCTAAGACCAAGTGATATTCGGTGGGTCTATGCCAACATTAACTATGATTGAGCAATGTCCAAAAGCAATTGACTCGATATACTCTTTTAAGTAATTTAATAGGCTTTTGATAACTTTTGGTTGAAGTAAAGTGATGACATCCATGAGAGTAGATTACTTTAATATTGTGTAATTAAAAAATATTTTGAATTCAAGTGTTTTTTAATAAAAAAATATTTTGATTAGTCATATTCGACTAAAAGTTGACACTATTTTTATTCACTCCTGGTAAAAAATAAACTCATTATTTTGTTATATTTGACATTATCCATTTTTCGAATTTATTTTGATAGGCATGATCATCAAGTGACATTAATGCTTAAAAAAACAAGTAAAAATAACTAAAATTGCTTAAACTGTTCTAAGTGCAGCATGTTTGGGATCACTTTCTATTTTTTTTAGATTTATTTTTCAGTCTTTTTAGAAAAAGTTATGATTTATGTTTTCAAAAACATAAAACATGTTTTTTTAGGTATTTTTTAATTTTTAAACATATTATTTTATTTTGTTTGACATCATCCTTTTCATCAAATATCATTATTGCTTAAAAGCAAAAGTTAAACAATAATTAAAATTGCATAAAATGTCCTAAGCATAGCCTGTTTGGGAGTAATCTGTTTTTTATTTTTATTTTTGTTTTTCAATCAATAATCTTATTATTCTGTTTTCTATTTTTAGAAATTGTTATGATTATTATAACTAGTAAGTTAACTAATAAACTTGTTAATTGAGATTAAATAATTATCAAGTTTAAATTATAATTTGAAATTATTACTTAATTATAATTTATAATTATGAAGTTAAATAGTTTAATTTTATAATTATTAATTGAATTTAAATAACTAATAAGTCTCAAGTTAATTAATTGAAATTAATTAAATATTAAAATTATTGAGTTAATAAAACAAAGAAAGCACGTTTCACATGTCTTCTGTTTTTTTTTTTTAAAAAAAACCACTCATGTTTTAAAACAACATTAAAAATTACATGAAAAAAACGGTTTTTTTTTTGTTTTTTTTTTTCAAAAACAAGAAACAAAAAATAAAAAAAAAAAAAAAAATCCCAAACAACCCCTAATCAGTCAATTTATAAGACAACTCAAAATTTAATATTTCCTTTTTTGGTTTCTTGAATCTGACATGTTTGAGAGTTTAAAAACATAAGATGCCAGAACGATAAATAGCTAATTTTTCTTTTTGACGAGTACCAAAAATCATTCATACATGTCATGGACCATTTCTTCTCTTTGAGTAGAAGCAAGTATTTCTACCAGAAGTTCAAAATAGATGGGAATTTCTGGGACATCAGAAAATAGGACGCTTGTCCTTCATTCTTCCTCGAGCAAAGCTTCGTCTTTGATTTGAACTGGTTGCGAGATCAGATGCTCTCTGTTATCATGGCATAAAGAAAAGAGTTAGTGGTATGATTTGCCAGCTAAAATTTTCTTTTTTCTTTGCCCTAGGTTTTTCCTTCTAAATATCAAAATTACCTTGATGGATTAACTGGGTTAATCTCGCCATTTTAATGGCATTTTTAACTATTAAACATGTGATTTCCATTCCAAAAATGGATTTATTCTGATGAGACTGAAGTTTGAGTTGTGTATTGTAGAAGAATGCTTAAATACCTTATTGTTAAAACAAATTCTCATTTATTCAATAAAATGCACTTGCTCTATGATTTACAGAGAAAAAAAAAACATCCAAATTTAACCGATAGTTAAAGCAGGCAAAGTGGAACGTTATGAGAAAGGGAAAATATAATTTACAACTTAATTAACGAAATTAGAGCTTGTAGAATCAGCATACCTTAGTCTTACTTATTTGTAGAGAATCCATATTCAACAAATTGTGAATCTCATCAAACTCGATGCATGCTTTAAATATAGCATCTGACAGATCACCATCTTCTTCTGCATTGTGGAAGCAACTTCGTTTCTTTGCATCACAAATTAGTTTTGACCAAATGTTTTCATTGCTGCTTAAGGTTCCATCATTTCCCAAAATCCACAAACAATGCCTTTCATTTAATATTAAATGCATCAGGATAACGTGGATGGTGGTATTATCTTGCCTAATTGAATAAATGAATGATAAGAAGAAACATACTTAGCTCTTGTAAGGGTAACATTTGATCTTTGAGCATTTGCGAGAAAACCTATTGATCCACTTTTATTTGATCTTACAGTCGACATAATAATAACATCCTCTTCACTACCTTGAAAACCATCAATGGATCTAATTTTGACTGAAAAGTAGTTTGATAAATCATACTTTTTTCCTATTTTTTCATTGATTGCGAGCACCTGTGCAGTGTATGGTGTCACAACACCGACACTGATTTTCTGATTTGTATATTTTGATGCTGAAGGAAAAAAAAACATAGTTAGTCCACATCTACCAACTTACGTGCGCAAAAAGAACCATCTGACAAAGTTTCAAGATTGATGAAGGTTACAATCTAAATTTATGCCTCAATCACGTCTGTTTTTTGTGAAGTTCTTGCATAGCATTGCAGTTTTAAAATCTTTAGGCTAAGTACTGATCTTAATTTCTGTAGTTATGGTGATAGCTGCCTTTTTCTTAATAATTTAAAGGAGTTGCATTTTTATAGTGGAATGCCTGGTTTTTTTATAAATGAAATCAAGTTGAAGAAGTGTAATGTAAAAAACCTCAATAATGTTTACTTATGATCCAATTGAGACTTAACCTATCTTTGTATGTATATATAAGTGTAGAATATAAATTTGAAATGCTGTGTATGACTAAAAGCTCGCAGACCAGATTCAAGGAATAAGTTCAACTTGTTAAGCTCGTGAAACGTTTTTGGCTAGGGCAATCCGCCCAAGCAATTTGACTAAGAAATCTGATAGGACAGGTCACCAAGATGTTTGACCTCCACTACTTCACCACATCAGATCGACCAATCGCTTTGGCGATCAACTCAAATAGGAATGTGCGGCGTTCTTGACGGTGAACTCAATCAAGGTGAATAGAAAGACCTTTTTAGCACAGTTCATGGACAATAGGCTGAGAAGTTATAAAAGAATATAAAGGATAAGGCCATTGAACCATTAGCAAGAGAAGAGAATGCCTAGAGAGAAGTATTAATGTGGAGCAATTATTAAGCAAGGTGTTATAAAATATTACATGCTCATGCCAGATGAAATAAGGGGATAAGACAACTTCTAGCGTGAATTACCCTGACAAGTTAGAGAAGAAGACAGAGGATAAATAAATGGTTCTTGAGATTTTTGTACAATAAATGAATTATTTGTAATATATAAGCCAACCTTTTAATAAAGAATGGCGATAAATGTAATACAAGAAGTGGATCATGAGAATTGAGATGGCTGATACTTGTCTCTCTGATTTTTTTTGTCTATGTTCTTTGTGCTTTAAATTTCTTTTGCATCTTTCTCTTTGGTTGTGTAAATTCACTGACAAGTCCGGATCCAAGATACCAAAAAGACCTTTTAGTAATTTTATCAAGAAGTGGATCATGAGAATTGAGATTGCCGATACTTGTCTCTCTGATTTTTTTTTTCTATGTTCTTTGTGGTTTAAATTTCTTTTGCATCTTTCTCTTTGATTGTGTAAATTCACTGACAAGTCCAAGATACCAAAAAGACCTTTTAGTAATTTTATCATCTCTATTAGCTTCTAAGAAGTTAGAGCGTCTAAGGTTGAATTTTGTACCAGGATCAGCAGTAAAAGAGGAAAATGTTTGTGGAGAACTAGTTGATCTTAGTGTTTTGTCTGTAGAATTCATTAAAGCTATAATCAATAGATTCAATATCCCATATTCCAACATCTACAACCCAAGCTAGAATAATAACTCGAAAAATAATTAAACTGTAGGAAACAAACAGTGGGGTAGCAACCAACCCAATCAGTAGGTAATTGGAATAACTAGTGTAGGAGCAACCCAAGACGGACTTACCCACCAGAATTCCTTAAAATACACACTTTAAGGAAATGATGTTATCTTTGAAAAAAATTGTGTTGCAAATGGGAATCAATTGCAGAGTCAAATTGTAGCTCTGAGCCCGTAATACTTATTGACAAATCTACCACGAACTTAGAAAAAGCATACTCACCTCCTCAAATAGAACCAGAAAGAACACCCCCATCCTTTCTTTATAAGTTTCACTCACATAAGTTTGGTCAACAATTCTTGAGATTTTGGGAAGTGTTTAAGTAGCTTACAATTAACATTCCTTTCGTTGAAGCCTTAGAATAGATGTTTAGTTATTTTAAATTCTTGAAATTTAAACTTAATAAGAAAAGAAAACTATATTTTGAGTTTGTAACACTAAGCAAGGAGTGTAGTGTGATTCTTTAAAAGAAACTCCCTCAGAAACTTAAGTACCCCGGTAGTTTTATCATCTCATTGGCTTTAGGAGGTAATCTTTTTTTGGAAAAGTCTTATGTAACTTAAGAGCCAACATAAATCTTATGCCCTTATTGATTTTCACGAGATTAGGACTAGGATAAGTCCAACCTACCACTGTAACCCTTCAACTTGTTGACTAATCTTTGACTTACTCTAGAGGGGTTATAGAAGATTTCTTGGTTAAGGTTGATATATTTATCTTCCTTGTTGATTTCATAGTTCTGGCAATGGATAAAGATAAGAAAATCCCAATAATCTTAGACATTTTCTAGCCACAAGAAGGCCAATGTTTGATATCCAAAAGAAGGAGTTGACTATGAGAGTTGCTGATCAAGAGGTGACACTCAATAGTTTAAAATCAATTAGATAGCCCCATGACTCTAGTGATAATTCATGTTATATGTTGGATTTGGTGAATGAGTTGATTAAAAGACAATTTCAAGACACATTTGAAGTTGGCTCAGTAGAGCAATAAGTGATAGAAGAAGAAAACAAAGACCTTAATGAAGAATCTACACTACTTTTACAAGCAATCCCTAGAGTGATTTGGGATAGGTATGATATTTAAGACACCTGAACTAATGCTAAACTCTTAATACCATATATATTTGAAGCACCTAAAATAGAACTTAAGGTTCTCCAATAACAATTGCAGTTTGTATTTTTAGAAGAATATTCTAGTTTGCTCGTCATTATTTCTTCTAAATTAAGTAAATTACAAGAGAAAAAGTTGAGTGTTGAGAATTTTAGGAAAGCTTTTGGGTGTACTATAGCAGATATAAATGGTATTTCAACCTACTTTGGGGTTCAGATTTGTGTTGGTGATTTTTTTCATCAAAATTGTATGCATGCATAATGAATAGCTTATACCATTTATATATGATATAGTCCACCCAAAAGCTTTCCTAAAATTCTCAACACTCTCAACTTTTTCTCTTGTAATTTGGTTGACCCCTGTTATAAAAAAAGTGTGAAAAAGAAAATATTAAAGTGATTAGCTACATGTAGAAATTATTTACCCTATTTTCCAAAGTGCATGGGTTAGCTCAATACATTGTCCCTAAGAAATGATGGGTTATAGTAGTGGAAAATGACCAGAAAAAACTTAGACCTCACTAGGAGTGTCACAGGGCAGAAATTATGCTTAGACTGCAGAAAGTCATATAAAGCCACTAAAAAAGATCATTTCCACTTACCCTTTCTTGACTAAATATTAGTAGAATAGCAAGGCACCTTTATTTACTATTTTCTAAATGGTTATTATCATTATCATCAAATTCTTATAGCTCCAAAAGGTCAGGATAATATCACCTTTACCAGTCCATATGTAACTTTTGTCTTCAAGGGAATGCTTTTTGGACAATCTAACGCCCATACTACTTTTTCAGAGATGTATGATGATGATCTTTTTAGATTTGATAGAAAAGGGGATAGAAGTTGTTATGTATGATTTCTTTGTATTTGTCATATTCTTTGATGCATGTATTGAACACTTTGTAAAAGTTTTGCAAAGGTGTGAAGAGACTAATCATGTTGATTTAGGAAAAGTGTCAATTTATGGTTTGTGTAGGGATTGTCCTTATGCTAATTTATGAGAGAAAAAAGATGGAGATCAGGCTATAATTCAAGTTATAGAAAAATTACCTCGACCCACATTATGTCAGATTTTACTTTTAGGATGAACCCTACTTATTTAAAAAATGTAATGATCAAATTATTAGTTGACTTACAAGAAAAACTACATGAGATTTTTAAAGTCTGTCGTGGTTCCAAAGTTGGAGGGTATTTCCTAGGATTTAGGACTGATTTTCATATTTTACCATATGGATTTTACTGAGCAACTCTATTTAAGAATGTTAATGATTATGTTAAGAAATATTATTGGAATCAAAGGGGGGACAATATTTCTGGAAGAGTTGAGATGCCCTCAAATTATATTTTAGAGATTGACGTATATGATTTTTTAGGGAATAGATTTCATGGAGCCATTTGTATCTCGTTTATGTAAGATTTATGTGCTGGTAACAGTAGATTATGAGTGTGTTTGTTTTGTTTGTAGTTGTATGAAATCTCAGTTCAAAACTTATTGTTCAAAAGATGATCCCAAAGAAGCAGTTGGTCAATTTGAAAGATACAGATTTAAAAGGATTGTATGTGGACAAATGTCTGTAACATCACTTAGTTAATATTTTTTTCTAATTCATAAGTATTTTCAAAGTATGTAAGATTATATTTTTTAACTATGTTACCTAAATTAAATTGTAGATTAAAGAGAATGTTACATTTTAGAAAATTAATTTAAAAAAAAAAGTTAATATTACAAGTGCTAGGAGAATCTCGCGGAGATGGGCGGAGAAGAAGAACCCCACTCCTCCCCTCTGATCCCGACGCCTGCGTCCTTGCCAGCTTTTGGGCTTACTTCGTTGACAAAAAGGTTAATTAAAATGGGTTTGACTTTGATCTCTATCAATAGAGCTGTCAAAATGGCTCGTTGTTCACGAACAGCTCGGGGAGAATAAATACTTCAGAGGAGAGGACATTGGGTGGTTCCTTCACCTCGTGGTTCTACAGCTTTGAGTGATTCATAGAGTTCAGCAAGGAGGAATGCCCCATGCTTGCGGATTGGGGAAAGCGCTGCGTGAAGAATGGTAGAAGATATGCGAACTCAGCGAACCACGAAACAATATTCATGTTCATGTTCCTATTAAGCCGCGAAACGGCACTTGCAAACTGCATTAGCACATTGGTGAAACAAACCATTCGCAAACTTGGTTTTAAACTGTGAAACAAACAGGCCCTATATCTATAAATGTATTAAGTATTGAATTTAATCAAATATGATTCATAAAGTGTTGTGAGTTTCTTAAAGTAGAATATTTAAAGTAAATTTAGAACTCTTAGGGTTATAATCAATGGTGGGGAGACCATTTATGCAATAGATGAATTGAGAACACTAACAGCTCGGGGAGAATAAATACTTCAGAGGAGAGTACTTTGGGTGGTTCCTTCACCTCGTGGTTCTACAACTTTGAGTGATTCCTAGAGTTCAGCAAGGAGGAGGAATGCCCCATGCTTGCGGATTGGGGAAAGCGTTGCGTGAAGCGGGAGTGTCGAGGGCACAAATGGTAGAAGATATGCGAACTCAGCGAACCACGAAACAATATTCATGTTCATGTTCCTATTAAGCCGCGAAACGGCACTTGCAAACTGCATTAGCACATTGGTGAAACAAACCATTCGCAAACTTGGTTTTAAACTGTGAAACAAACAGGCCCTATATCTATAAATGTATTAAGTATTGAATTTAATCAAATATGATTCATAAAGTGTTGTGAGTTTCTTAAAGTAGAATATTTAAAGTAAATTTAGAACTCTTAGAGTTATAATCAATGATGGGGAGACCATTTATGCAATAAATGAATTGAGAACACTAGCTAAATTGAAATCAAATAGAAGATTTTTACCGCTTATCATCTTCAAACAGGTGGATTAGCAAAGGTATCCAACAGCGATATCAAAAGAATTTTCTCTACATTTAATATATATATATATATATATATATATCATTCCATATTTTTCTTAGTTTAAATGATAGAGCATTATACCTCAAACTTTGTATCTATCCCGAAAGATAAACACAAAACTTGAGGATGAGACTCGATCAAATAAACTGAGAAATATATGACATCTGTTTGGTCTGCGAAACCATTTTTATTTGCCGACAAGTTCCTCTATTTAATATGAAAAATTAAATAGGGTTTATATAAAGCTGGGTTCAAAAAAGCTTCCTATAAGGGCAAGCCTCTATAAATGACCAAAGTCACTTAAGAAAACTTTCGATAAAAATTAGGAAATATTATCTTCAATGTTGTCAAAAAGATAAGACTTTTCAACGAGATCGGACAAAGAGGTGTGAAAGGGGAATGACTCAAATTTGGAGCATTTTGTTCTAGAGTCCAAAGGAGGAAGAACTAGGGGATGTCATAGATCCGGAGGAGAACCTCGATGACTTCCCAAGCTATCCTAATGTTTGGTTTCAGTTTTGAGGAGAAATATTTAAATGTTTCATCTTATAAATTTTATTATTTAGGACTTACATTCGTGTGAAACGATCACACAAATAGCTTGAAAGATGTGAGAATTTAGGTCGCGACAGACGATAACCTTGAAATCCTAAGATGAGTTAGGACTTATATTGTATAGCAAAGCCACACAAAGACCTAAAGAAAAAGTTGAGGGTTTATGTTGCACTGGGCAGACAACCTCGAAATCCTTTGGCTTGTTGTTTAATTCTAAGGAAAGACATAATTCTATGAAAGGATATATTGTTGCAGATCCTCTTGCTGTTGTAGATCGTTGTCGTAGAATGCTGCCCCCAGGAAAGCTCCAAGCTCCTCGTCGTGACTAGTTTAAGTTTTCTAGTGTGTCAGGTTATGATGTCAAATCAAATGTCCCTATGGTTAAAGTTCTTTAAATGTTATGGGGGCATGTTAAAGTTGATTAGAGTAGCACCGGTTAGGATTCTACGGTTCCCTCATTCCGGATTCACTTAGTCCAAATGAATTTACTAAACTCAACTTAATGAGTTCCATAATTTTATTTAGACCGTGGGAAGTCTCGTTTGCAATCGCAGGTTGCCTCCTCCGGGGGATTCCCGATCGTCTGATAGAGACGTCTTAATTTAGTTGCAATTATTATTTTGTGATGTTTGTGATTAAATTTTGAGTTGTCATATATTTTGAATGTTGTATGGAAGTGATTTTTATCTCGGTCAATTTTAGTTTTGGTCTTGGTTTTGTGGTTATCCTAGCAGTTTTAGGTTTTCATGCAGGGTGACATCGTTGTTTAACATGCAAGTTTGAAATAAGAAATACAAGAAGGTAAATACATTAATTTAAAAGCGTACATGTCGAGTCTTCTCGCTCCACCACCTGAAAGATTAGTACTTGTAAGTATTGCATAAGAAGGTTTAAGTTGTAAGAGTAGATGAAGGTTTAACTATCAAACCCTAGATTATGATTTTGTTGAATCTCGGAAGATCCTAGTGGATAATTTTGGAACAAAATATGACAAGTCCAATTTGCCCTTCAGAATATTCAATAGATTTCAAAATGTTCAAGGTGTGGCCCTACATCATTTTGAATATCTCTTGAAATATCTCGAGTTCATTTTGATCTTATCATAATGTTCTAATAACTGCATTAGCACATTGGTGAAACAAACCATTCACAAACTTGGTTTTAAACTGTGAAACGAACAGGCCCTATATCTATAAATGTATTAAGTATTGAATTTAATCAAATATGATTCATAAAGTGTTGTGAGTTTCTTAAAGTAGAATCTTTAAAGTAAATTTAGAACTCTTAGGGTTATAATCAATGGTGGGGAGACCATTTATGCAATAGATGAATTGAGAACACTAACAGCTCGGGGAGAATAAATACTTCAGAGGAGAGTACTTTGGGTGGTTCCTTCACCTCGTGGTTCTACAGCTTTGAGTGATTCATAGAGTTCAGCAAGGAGGAATGCCCCATGCTTGCGGATTGGGGAAAGCGCTGCGTGAAGCGGGAGTGTCGAGGGCACGAATGGTAGAAGATATGCGAACTCAGCGAACCACGAAACAATATTCATGTTCACGTTCCTATTAAGCCGTGAAACGGAACTTGCAAACTGCATTAGCACATTGGTGAAACAAACCATTCACAAACTTGGTTTTAAACTGTGAAACGAACAGGCCCTATATCTATAAATGTATTAAGTATTGAATTTAATCAAATATGATTCATAAAGTGTTGTGAGTTTCTTAAAGTAGAATCTTTAAAGTAAATTTAGAACTCTTAGGGTTATAATCAATGGTGGGGAGACCATTTATGCAATAGATGAATTGAGAACACTAACAGCTCGGGGAGAATAAATACTTCAGAGGAGAGTACTTTGGGTGGTTCCTTCACCTCGTGGTTCTACAGCTTTGAGTGATTCATAGAGTTCAGCAAGGAGGAATGCCCCATGCTTGCGGATTGCGGGAGTGTCGAGGGCACAAATGGTAGAAGATATGCGAACTCAGCGAACCACGAAACAATATTCATGTTCACGTTCCTATTAAGCCGTGAAACGGAACTTGCAAACTGCATTAGCACATTGGTGAAACAAACCATTCACAAACTTGGTTTTAAACTGTGAAACGAACAGGCCCTATATCTATAAATGTATTAAGTATTGAATTTAATCAAATATGATTCATAAAGTGTTGTGAGTTTCTTAAAGTAGAATCTTTAAAGTAAATTTAGAACTCTTAGGGTTATAATCAATGGTGGGGAGACCATTTATGCAATAGATGAATTGAGAACACTAACAGCTCGGGGAGAATAAATACTTCAGAGGAGAGTACTTTGGGTGGTTCCTTCACCTCGTGGTTCTACAACTTTGAGTGATTCCTAGAGTTCAGCAAGGAGGAGGAATGCCCCATGCTTGCGGATTGGGGAAAGCGCTGCGTGAAGAATGGTAGAAGATATGCGAACTCAGCGAACCACGAAACAATATTCATGTTCATGTTCCTATTAAGCCGCGAAACGGCACTTGCAAACTGCATTAGCACATTGGTGAAACAAACCATTCGCAAACTTGGTTTTAAACTGTGAAACAAACAGGCCCTATATCTATAAATGTATTAAGTATTGAATTTAATCAAATATGATTCATAAAGTGTTGTGAGTTTCTTAAAGTAGAATATTTAAAGTAAATTTAGAACTCTTAGAGTTATAATCAATGATGGGGAGACCATTTATGCAATAAATGAATTGAGAACACTAGCTAAATTGAAATCAAATAGAAGATTTTTACCGCTTATCATCTTCAAACAGGTGGATTAGCAAAGGTATCCAACAGCGATATCAAAAGAATTTTCTCTACATTTAATATATATATATATATATATATATATCATTCCATATTTTTCTTAGTTTAAATGATAGAGCATTATACCTCAAACTTTGTATCTATCCCGAAAGATAAACACAAAACTTGAGGATGAGACTCGATCAAATAAACTGAGAAATATATGACATCTGTTTGGTCTGCGAAACCATTTTTATTTGCCGACAAGTTCCTCTATTTAATATGAAAAATTAAATAGGGTTTATATAAAGCTGGGTTCAAAAAAGCTTCCTATAAGGGCAAGCCTCTATAAATGACCAAAGTCACTTAAGAAAACTTTCGATAAAAATTAGGAAATATTATCTTCAATGTTGTCAAAAAGATAAGACTTTTCAACGAGATCGGACAAAGAGGTGTGAAAGGGGAATGACTCAAATTTGGAGCATTTTGTTCTAGAGTCCAAAGGAGGAAGAACTAGGGGATGTCATAGATCCGGAGGAGAACCTCGATGACTTCCCAAGCTATCCTAATGTTTGGTTTCAGTTTTGAGGAGAAATATTTAAATGTTTCATCTTATAAATTTTATTATTTAGGACTTACATTCGTGTGAAACGATCACACAAATAGCTTGAAGACGATAACCTTGAAATCCTAAGATGAGTTAGGACTTATATTGTATAGCCATTCCATATTTTTCTTAGTTTAAATGATAGAGCATTATACCTCAAACTTTGTATCTATCCCGAAAGATAAACACAAAACTTGAGGATGAGACTCGATCAAATAAACTGAGAAATATATGACATCTGTTTGGTCTGCGAAACCATTTTTATTTGCCGACAAGTTCCTCTATTTAATATGAAAAATTAAATAGGGTTTATATAAAGCTGGGTTCAAAAAAGCTTCCTATAAGGGCAAGCTTCTATAAATGACCAAAGTCGCTTAAGAAAACTTTCGATAAAAGTTAGAAAATATTATCTTCAATGACTTCAAAAAGATAAGACTTTTCAACGAGATCGAACAAAGAGGTATGAAAGGGGAATGACTCAAATTTTGAGCATTTTGTTCTAGAGTCCAAAGGAGGAAGAACTAGGGGATGTCATAGATCCGGAGGAGAACCTCGATGACTTCCCAAGCTATCCTAATGTTTGGTTTCAGTTTTGAGGAGAAATATTTAAATGTTTCATCTTATAAATTTTATTATTTAGGACTTACATTCGTGTGAAACGATCACACAAATAGCTTGAAAGATGTGAGAATTGAGGTCGCGACGGACGATAACCTTGAAATCCTAAGACGAGTTAGGACTTATATTGTATAGCAAAGCCACACAAAGACCTAAAGAAAAAGTTGAGGGTTTATGTTGCACTGGGCAGACAACCTCGAAATCCTTTGGCTTGTTGTTTAATTCTATGAAAGGATATATTGTTGCAGATCCTCTTGCTGTTGTAGATCGTTGTCGTAGAATGCTGCCCACAGGAAAGCTCCAAGCTCCTCGTCGTGACTAGTTTAATTTTTCTAGTGTGTCAGGTTATGATGTCAAATCAAATGTCCCTATGGTTAAAGTTCTTTAAATGTTATGGGGTCATGTTAAAGTTGATTAGAGTGGCACCGGTTAGGATCCTACGGTTCCCTCCTTCCGGTACCACTATTTTCTATTGGATTCACTTAGTCCAAATGAATTTACTAAACTCAACTTAATGAGTTCTATACTTTCATTTAGACTATGATAAGTCTCGTTTGCAATCGTAGGTTGCCTCCTCCGGTGGATTCCCGATCGTCTGATGGAGACGTCTTAATTTAGTTGCAATTATTATTTTGTGATGTTTGTGATTAAATTTTGAGTTGTTTTATATTATGGAGGTGATTTTTATCTCGGTCAATTTTAGTTTTAGTCTTGGTTTTGTAGTTATCCTAGCAGTTTTAGGTTTTCATGCAGGGTGACATCGTTGTTTAACATGCAAGTTTGAAATAAGAAATACAAGAAGGTAAATACATTAATTTAAAAGCGTACATGTCGAGTCTTCTCGCTCGACCACCTGAAAGATTAGTACTTGTAAGTATTGCAAAAAGGTTTAAGTTGTAAGAGTGGATGAAGGTTTAGCTACCAAACCCCAAGTTATGATTTTGTTGAATCTCGGAATATCCTAATAGATAATTTTAGAACAAGATGGGGCAAGTCCAATTTGCCCTTCAGAATATCCAATATATTTCAAAATGTTTAAGGTGTGGCCCTAGATCATTTTTAATATCTCGAGTTCATTTTGATCTTATCATAATGTTCTAATAATCATCTGAGGTTGAAGTGTGACTACCCCATTGATCAGTGAAGCTTAACGATTTAATTATGTCAAGGATACGTTACTCTATTAGTCAGTTGATGTTTAATTTAAAAGTTATGTGAGTGGGTGCCCTTAAGACGTGTTTGAGTCATTTAAGATTGTGGTGTCCGGAGTTAAAGTCAGACTTGTAGTGCTTAAAGATGTTAATCACGAATCATATCAATTTATAAATCCAATCAACTTGAGTTTAGACATCGAACTTATTTCACTACCAAGCCTTTCACTGCCAAGCCTTTACAGTCATAATGAGTGAAATGATGGTTTTCAAAGTTTTGATTATTTCACTACCAAGCCTTTACAATCATAATGAGTGAAATGTTGGTTTTCAAAGTTTTGATTTAAGTGTCATATATCTTTATTAAATGATCGCATCATCCTCAGCTTTGGGCTTAATAAAAGTAAATTATCATCTTTCTGGCTTAAGCCCATCACTTAAGAATCATTTGATCTTTAATTGACTTCCAAGTCATGCAGATCAAATTTCATATTTTTTGACTTTTAATTTATTTATTATAACTATTTTTAGTGAGTAAAATTCCTTTTTAAGCTTTTAAAAATTTATTTTTAACTTAGGAAAATTAGAAAAAATATTTTATTAAATCTCAAGTGATCAGAGAGCAGTTATGGAAATTTTGAAATATTTTTGTATTTTTGTATTTTTGTAATTTTTATTTATTCTTAATTATTTTAAATTCAAAATGAGGCTAAAAATCAAATAATTTACCAAAAATAAATTTTATTTTTCTGCCTCTAATCACAAGGAACTCAGAAAATTGTTTTTCATGATTTTTCTAAGTGTATTTAATTTATTATAATTATTTTTCAACCAAAATACAAGCTTTCTTAAAAAATCCACTTTAGTGCTTATATTAAGCCAAATAATTTTCAATTTTTTACAATGGGTAGATATGATTTTTATGAACAAAGTGCAGTTGGTTTTGTTTAGTGCAGTTGGTTTTGTTAATTTTTTATGTTTATTTAATTTACACAAATTAATATAAGATATTCACATTTAACTAAATATAAAAATTCACAAAATATATAAAATTCATAAAATAATTCAAAGCATCACAATATTTTTCCTAGACTTTTCTAACCACAGAAAACCTACTAAAATTATTCTCATAATTTTTCAAGTGATGTTTTGATTTATATAATTAAAAAAAGCCAAAATGGTCATCTTAGCTTAAAAATTACGATTAGAAGCATAGAGATGCTCTCTGACCATGAAAAAACCAGAGAACATCTCCTCTGTGATGTGGAATAAACACTCAAAATTTCAAACTATGGTGAAATATTTTAAGCCATGGAGAATTAAAATACCACAGAGGGTATTTAATTCATTAAAAATAATATATTTGAAAAATAATTTTTATTTTTTGTCCACCTTATTCTCTTTTGTTCACTAAGCAAGAGAGTATTTTTTTTATGATTTTTTTAGAGAAAGATATGGACTTTTGAAGTTTAAGCATTTAAATTCAAAATTCCATATTTTTCTACTTATCCACGTGGCACCAACTCATCTCCGTTCCGAAGGCTCCACGCGTCGCTCTGCCATTCGCCGTCGTCGGCCATGTATCCTCCATGCATACCGCTCTTTATGCACCATGAGTCTGTTTGGCTTGATCTCCTCCGTCCGTTGATCAGACGACTCTCCGTTATCGTCCTAAAGTGACCTAGCCCGTGAGCCGTTCACACTAAAACCTTTAGATATTGGCCTAGACTCAATCAAATTGCATGGAGTTTGTTTCTAAACCTTCATCTACTCAAGACAAACTTATCTAAATGGATTATATGATATGAAATACAATAAATATGTATGGAGAGTAAAAATAAGCTCGGATTAGGGTTAGGGTTCAATACCTTTGTCTGAGAGGGGATGTCTCAATCAGATGGTTGTGGTAGCTTCTTTTGGTCCCAACGAACCTCCGGATGAAGTCTCAAGCCTTGGTGAATGGTCTAGGTATGAATTCGATCAAGGTGGTTTTCAGGTGTTGGTCTAGAGCTAGGTTAGAGGCTATTTCAGAGGGGGCTTTGGTGGGGAATCAACGTCTCTCAGTGTGAGGATGGTGTGTGCACAACTAATTGAAGTTTGGTGAGCTGTGGAGCTGTGGGGAGTTGTCCTGATTTTGGCAGAAATTTGAGCTCAAAATTGAGCTTCCACAGTGGGGATCAATAGGGGAGAATGGTGGGCTTGAACTGAGGAGGTCTTAGGGAGCCTCTGAGAGCAATTTGACAGAGTTTCCTTATGCAAATTTTAGTTCTTTTTTTTCATGGAGGTGAGGTTTAAATAAAATAGCCTAGGGTGGCTGTCCTGGCCAATTTGAGGGGAGAATGGTGGGCTTGAACTGAGGAGGTCTTAGGGAGTCTCTGGAAGTAAATTGGTAGAGTTTCCTTAAGAAATTTTTAGCTGCAAATTTTAGTTCTTTTTTTTCATGGAGGTGAGGTTTAAATAAAATAGCCTAGGGTGGCTGTCATGGCCAATTGAGGGGTGCAAAATAGTGCTTAGGTGGAGGGTTTTGAAGTGCTAAAGCCAATTAGAATTGGCCAGCTCAGAAGGGTGAGTTTGGGTTTGAATTTTTGCTTGGGGCTCTTGGTTTTGGTGTTTTCCGGCCACTACCGGCCACTAGGCCAACCGGCAGGGCCAGGAGAGGTGGTCAAGAGGTCAGGTGGGCCAGTGGGAGTGTTAATTATAATTAACCCTCAATAGCAAGTGATGATGAGGAAGATTTTTTTTTAAGGAAGATTTTTTGTTAAGGGGCCCATAAATTTATGGGCATAAATCCCTTAATTTAGGGATCCAATAGTTCATAGCTCACCACGGTTGGTCCAAGGGGGTTTAGCCTGGACAATAGAGTGTGCTTAATGGCCGTGGAGTCATCAATTTGGTAGCTTAGGCATGGCTAAGTCAATTTTGGCACATAGGTCCAATTTGGGTCCAAATGGCTAAAGGTTGGGTTTGGGTTTAGCTAGCCATGACTTTGAGCCCAATTGATTGATCAACATTGAGTGGATAATTGTCATGAAGATTTTTGGTGAAGGATTAAAGTGATTTTGAGTCCCATTGGAAGCTCAATTTGAAGGAATTTGGTATTTTGGTCAGTCAATTTGGGCAAGTTGGACTAGACTTAGGTCTAGATTGGGCTAAGGTTATCAATTTGGGCAAATTGGACTAGACTTAGGTCTAGGTTGGGCTAAGGTTGGGTGAGGTTCAAATTAATTATTGAAAATGTTCTGTAGGAATGTCATGAAGAGTTTTCAACATAAATTGGGTGCCAATTTTGGGGTTAAGGCATTCAATTTGGTGGAATTTGGAGACAACCAATTTGGGGCAAATTTGGAGATTTTTAGACTTGGGTTAAAATTAAATGAAATTAAGGCTTCACCAAGGTCAAATGAAGGTCAGGTTTGGTGTGTAGGAGTGTTATGAAAGATTTAAGATCCAAATTGGAGCAAATTAAGTAGGTTATGGGGTTCAATTTGGTGGGATTAAGTCATAGGGCAAAAAGTCATAGGGCCAAAATTGAGGGTTTGACTTAGATTAAGATTGAGCTCAAAGCTTGGGCCAATTAGGCTTGGATTTGATTTATATTGGTCATATGAAAGATGCATGTGAGTTTAGAATTGAAATTGAGGGAAATTTGGTCCAAATTGATGGACATTTAAGGTAAATTTGAAAAAATTAGGCCTTTAAAGTCAATTTAGGGGGTTTTGGTTAAAATGATCAAATTGGCCAAATTGGGTTCAATTGAAGGGTTCAAGTTGGTTTTGGAGATATTTGAAGTGATTTGGGAGGTTTTGGGAAAGTTTGGGGTGCCAAGGTTATTTTTGTAATTTTGGCAATTTTTTGGGTTTTATTGCAATTTTGAAAATTTTGGGTGATTTTGGGTAATTTGGGTAATTTGGGTATTTTGAATTGGTTTGAAATGATTTTTGAACATATTTGGGTATTTTGAGTGAATTTGAAAATTTTTGGCTAAATTTAAAGTTTCAATGGCATTTAGGTAATTTAGGTAGATTTAGGGGCAAAAGGTCAAATTGGGTATTTTTATAGAATTGAGAAGCCACCCACCATATGTGAACTATGAACTAATGGAATCCCCATTTGGGTCCTCTATGTATTGGTCTTAGCTAAACCCTAGCCTAGAGCTAGTGGGACCATCTACATGAGTCTCCCAAAATATCAAGGGAACAATGTTAATAATTTTGGGTTTAGGGTTGTGAGTGATTGTGGGTGAGAGTGAGTGTAGGTGAGTGAACTAGTTCCAATTCAACACCCAGGGCTAGCCCTAAGGTTAGACAGTTCTATGGGGGCTCATCTTGAGCTCCCTCCATATCAACTTCATCTACTAAGTGCTAGAGGATAGGACCAACCTGTGAAACTTCAAGATTAACTTCAATTGAGCAAGGAGGAGTCTAGAATTTCTAATGGTGAGGGTTCATTTTCTAGTTTTCTAAGAATAATCAACAAGAGATTTCTATGGCTAGACCTTAGGCAACTAAAGAGAGAAAACTAAACATCGACCAAAAGTGAGGTCAACAGTTTATTGACAACAATAAAAGTTAACCCATTTTCAAGTTGTTGATATCAAGGATAGAAGAACTTCTCATGCATTTAAGATTGGTGGCTTGAGGCTAAAATTATACTTAAGAGGTGATAGCGTTGGCCTTAGAGAAACTCTAACTTTGTGTCAGCCCAAATAATAATTTCTGAAAATAGATAGACCTCTTTATCCTGCATCATGGTTGAATAGGCCGACAAGAGCATTATTAAATGAGATGCACCAAAGAAGTATGACAATAATATAAAATATTACATATTTATTAGAAGATAAGAGGAAAATTCTGCTTCTCATGTGTGTTATCTTGACAAATTAGAGAAAAAGACAAATAAAACATTTTAGGAGATTCGTGTACAATGAATATATTATTTGTAATGTATCTGACAAATATTGCAAAATATGGTACACAACTAAAGCTACTAACAAGTAGGCAAATTGAGATGGTACACAACTAAAGCTACTAACAAGTAGGCAAATTGAGAATGAAATGACCAAGAAAAGTTTGAATTATAGAACCACATCGACTAATCTATATATGACACCACAATAATATAATTAAAAAATAAAATTTAATTTCTTGATGGTATAATCTTGGTATTACATTTACTAATGTTTAGAATATAACAATCATACCTTTGAAAAGCTTTTCTACTAATTGTGCAACAACTGTAGCTTCGATCATGTTTTTTTTGCTTCTTCCATGCTTATCTGCTTCCTCCTTGCCACGCCCAATGTTTATAAAAGAATAAGGACCATAAAGTGGCCCTGATAGATACTGTTTTATATAGCTTGGATCTAGTACATTTTCTCCATCGAAAATCTTGTTTCCATAGAAGGAGATATTCGGAAACTTACTTATGGATGGATGCATCCTATATTGAATGTTTAAAAGATTTTTTTCTTTACCTAATGAGCTCAATCTTTCAAACAAGCTTCTTCCATAACCAGCCATCTCTGAAATCTAAATAAAACGAGAAAGAGAGAAAGTAATGAAATAATTTGGCATCAAAATATGAAATTTTGACAAAAATTGGTCATTATATATACTTAGAAAGATCATAACCTGGCTTTTGACCATGGCTGGCAATTGAAACTCATCCCCAATTAAAACAGCATTTTCTATGCCTGAAATCTGTAGGGGGATCAAGGATTCACATTCCTTAAGCTGTGCAGCCTCATCTACAATCAAAAACTGTAAGGGTTTCTTCATTTCAATTTTATTTAGACTGAAAGAACCACAAGCTGTGCAAAGAATAATTGTTGCCTTTTGCAGGCAAAAGTCTTTCGCAGAAGCATAGTCATTGATATTTGGAAGATCAAATTCTCTAGAAAGAGTCCTGAGTATTTTCAACAAGGAAGTTCTGACTTTTCTCAATCTAATTGTTATTGGAAGATATTCAACCATGTATATATTTGAATCAAATGAGAGCAACATATCATTGCTTTCCTCAACTGTAGATTCAAATAGCTCTTCAAGATCTTCATCCAAAAGTCTTGCTGATATCAACAATTTCCTGAATATTTTGATCAAATCTAAGCATAAATTCATGTATCTAAAGATTTTATCAGGTATGATGCTCCTTGGAAGATCCTTGCATATAACTTCAATACAGTCCTCCAATTCCCTAGCAAGATGATTATATCTCTTCAAGATAAATTCAATGAATGTTTCAACTATTATGAATTCGTCTTCATCCTCTCTTTTTTCACTTTCGTCCTCTGTTTTTCCTTGTTTTTTTTATTTTGTCTACATGTAGCCTATATTGTGAAATAGCATTCTCCAAGAAATCTATCATTGCTCCTACAAGATGCCTCCAACCTATGATAGGCATAAAACATTTTCCTAAAAGCCTCTTCTCTCTGTGTTCGAGAAAGATTTGAGAGAGCTTATCATCAAATTTCATCCTGGAACTATTCCCAAACATGACAATATCTCCTGTTGAGAACTTCATTTTGTCGGTATATTCTTCATCTTCAAGTAATTTGTAGAGGCGTGAAGCAACTTCAACGACAGCAGTATTTGTAGGCGCACATGTGAGAGTTCTGCATCCTTGATTCAAAAGAGCAAGTAGTAAAGTACTTATAGTTTTTGTTTTTCCAGTTCCAGGAGGACCCCATATAAGCTTTATGGGATCATCTTCATGGCTTCTTTGCCTCATTGATAAACAATCTTGCACAACACTTCTTTGTGAGTCATTCAAGTTGAATCTATCCAGGTTGTCACCCACCAATGCATCGAGGGAATTTTTAGCTAAACAAAATGAAGAGCTCCCACTTTTTACCTGTCACACAAAATAGGAAAAATAAAAAAGAGAGCTAAACAAAATGAAGAGCTTTACCTGTCACACAAAATAGGAAAAATAAAAAAGAAAAATCAAACATGCCTAATTACAATTTAAAGATGAAATTTATAAAACTACAGTTAGAAGAAAATCTCTGTTTTTTTAATCCAAAAGTTGAGTAATAGATAGAGCTATTCATATACTAGTTGTCGGATGAAATGAGTGCAATAGTGAAAGTGTGTTAATTTGAAAGATCGAGAAATGAGCTGTTTTCAAATGTTGAGTAGTAGATAGAGCTATTCATATACTAGTTGTTGGATGAAATGAGAGCAATAATGAAAATGTGTTAATTTGAAAGATCGAGAAATGAGCTGTTTTTGATAGATGGTGGAAGTAATATCTCCTGAAGCCTATGATTAAGGGAAACGGAATTCGATCATTTTGATAAGTACATTATAAGTTCAAAAGTATATTTTAATAATAATATTAATGATTATTATCATCATACTTATGGGAAATTAAAGTAGAAAAATTATGTAACGTACCGGGGAACCATAAGATAGAATTTTTTTGATGATGTGCATATTTCTCGTCATTGCCAACTCTTGATCCAGTGAATTGAAGATCCTATTCGATGTTGTCATATTCAATAGATAAACTATAAAATATGATTCTCGGTATGATTTAATGTCCAACTCATGTGATAGCTTGACAATATATAGATCAGAGCCAAGTTTTTCATCATAATCTATGTATCGAATAACATAACCAACAATGTATGAAGTTTCATTGCGTGATAAATCCGATATATGTTTTGGTTTTGTTCGCGTGAGCACAAAAAGGTCTGCATCCATTGGTTGGTAACGACATTTTCGTATATTATCATCATCATCTTCTCCAACTGCAACTTCTGGATTTTTGAGTTTAATACTGTAAACCATCTTAGCCGATATCTGCTCTATACTCTTTAATTCTGCATGTGGTGTTGCTCGAGAATATGTCTCCAAACAAGAACGTAGATCCGCATGAGTTTCCTCTATCAATGGTGTGGTGAAGGAATCAAAATAATGCCCCAAAGACGTAAAAGTTTTGGGTATCTTCTGTACCTACAGGAATTATGAATATTTTGACTTCAACTTTATCAGTAAGTATTGAAGTGATTTTCTAATTAGAAAGCTTATGTTGGCATTTCAAGTTTATCGGAAACTAAATTGCAGATCAAGAATGTCAAATTATTTCCTTTCAAAAGCAAAAAGAAAGAGAGGAAATATTGAAACGTTACTAACATATAAACCAGCAATTTATTAAGATATATAATGTTAACCTTTCTCTTAAGAAGATCGCGATTAAAAACATCACTAAGAGACCAGGAGAAGATGATCGGAACAAGGCTGGCTTTGTCATCCTTATCCTTGAGCATCAGCTTCTTCAGAAAACCGTAATCGTTATCATCACTCCCATCACTCCCATCACTCCCATAGCTGCTCATTTTCTTTGCTTCTTCATGTTCAGAAGGATCAGAAGAATAAAGCTGATGGAAGAGAATAAAGAGGAGTGGAGAAAGGAAAGATCAAGTGTAGCACCTCCACCTCAATAATTCACACTTTAATGGAGAAAGGAGCTCAAAGGTCTCGCCGTTGATATGGCTGGCTAATCACTTGGTATTTGCTTTGGGACTAAGCAATGCATGTATTGTTCGTATGAGAATATACGGCAGTCTGCAGGTAAACGAGGGGTCGTCTTGGAAACCGTTGTGTGCTATTTTTTTTAATAATGTGAAAAAAAATTTGTGTATATTACTTTGAACGTGTGTTTAAAAAAATTAAAATTTGTAATCATTAAAATAATCAAACGGCCAAATTTTTAGCTGGAAATTTTGATCGAAAGAGGTAATATTTTTATTTTCTTCCATTTCATCCTTGACTAAACACAGAAGTAGTGTTTTCTGAACTAGTATTGATGTTCATATGAGATGGTGTACCATGTGATGTTGGAGCCAGATTATTATATGGGCAATATCAAAAAATTACTAACAAGATGTACCATAATGCTAAATCGAATGTACAAAGTGGAAGGGCGGCTCGCCAATTTGCTTGATTAACAAAAATATAAGAGTTGGTGTATCTAAAATCTCTATAATTGTACATCAAGATTGTGTCAATGCAGATCCCGAGGAGATCAAACGGTTCAGAAGTACAACAAAGGATAACCTGTCGTTAGGAGATCAATAGGCTCATTTATCTGATTGGATGCATCCATCCGTGGTAAGGACGAAGGCCAACCAAGCCAGGAGAATGACATAAAGGATTATCAAAGTCCGAACCGATTGGATAAGAGCAATAGATAATCACTCAAGCTAACCACCATCAGAAAGTCGAGCGAAGGCATTGACAGTTCAATCTCGAAGAAAGAATCTAGTTCCTTAGTATCCCCAGTTGTCTCATTTATGCTCCCGAGGTTATTCACCAGAGACCAAGAATTGACAATACAATATAATTTCACAATTACCCGAAAGGACTCCCTTATCAAGGAATGAGCTATTTATAAATTTTCTACACCAAGATATGAATTTTTGAAATTATGATTGATTTTCTAGATTTAAATAAATCTAAAAATACACTAATTTCCTACTTAACCACATGACGTCATGTCATCTTAGGCAAATCCAAAAGGAGGCGCCAATAAAACCACTAAATAACTCAGATAAAACCATAATACTACAATGAACAACATAAACAAACCACGGAATACTATTAAGATAACACAAGAATTAATACCAGCGTACAGTTCAAATAACACCAGAATACTACGGGAATAATATCACGGAACCATGCAATGCTACGTGATGGGCTTCTATTGGTTGCGCTTTCTATGTGAATGCCACGTTCGGTTTATCTACAACGCATGCTTCGACCCGCCGTTCAACTTGATCTCCACCGCTTGTTTCAAACACGCATGATCGAACAACGCTCATTCATCATCCCCAAAGAGCCCTAAATTTAGAATTGTTCGTGTTCTAGACCTAAGATCTCCATAGATTCTCAACAAAATTGAATGGGGTTTGATCCTACACCATCATCTAGGTGAGACAAGTAAATCCATATGGCTAGATTGATGTGATGCATTTTCTTTTGTTTAACAAAAGGTCAAAATTAAGACAAAAATGCAAATCTTGAAGTTACACCTAAGCGTAAGAGGGGACGCCTTGATTGAGGTAGTTGAAGAGCTTCACCTCAAGGTAGCATGCCTCCTCCAAGTGTTTTTTTGTGCTGAGATGAGGTCCAAGTAAAACTTTGACCAAAATGTGGTTTGGGTTCGGGCCTGAGCTATGGTAGAGGGCTTGCGATGGTGGGTTTTGATTGAGAATGTGATTTTAATACGTGATTAAGCTTTTAAAAAGATTGATTGGAAGTTTTAATCCATTGGACTCTAAGGTCAAGGATGTCCTGGATTTCAATGGAAAATTTGCGGGTTTGTGATGGATGGAAGAGGCTAGGGATGGTGGGATGTGCTTTTGTAAGGGCTTAAGAGAGCTTTGGAAACAATCTGTTAGGGCTTCGACAAGTTTCTCTCTATGTGTATTTTCTTGGTCAAGAGGAAGGCTTATTTTTAAGCCAAGCTAAGGAGCTCCTCTGGCCGAATCAAGGAGAGGATTTGATTCATATTTGTGAGCGGGAAAGAGCAAATCAAGGTGACAAAGCAATGGTTTTCCTTCCACGCCCAATTCACAATTCAATGCATTTCCATTTACATCACTATGAACATTTTTTAAAATTTCAAATTCAATTCTTTGATTTTATATGTTGTTTCATCTTTTAAGAGCCTTTAACTTCACCCTAATGATCTTTTCTTTTATGTACTATTCATGACTGGCTCGCACGTGAGGAGAAGTTTTCGGGTTTTCAAGTAGTCTCAGAGGTGTTATTATGGTGTTTACGGGGTTGTACAGCGGTAGTATTGGCAATTAATTGGAAACACGGGTAGTATTAAACATGGAATAGTGGAGAATCGGTGTCATTGCCCGGCAGGATGAGGCAGTAAAACGGTGGTGTTATTACTGGTCGTATTTTAGTAGTATTATGGTATTATTACGGTTCTACGACAACAGTGTCATGTTGGTGTTATTTTTGGTAGTATGGAGGTGTTATCATGGTAGTATTACGGGGTTATTACAGGTTTACACGTGTGGTATTGAAGTGGCGTTATTGATGGTTATATTGCGGTTGTATCATGGTAGTATTATGCGGCACGCGACATTATTGTGGTTGTATCCGTGTGGGAGTGTGGTGTTATTGTGGTGTTTATTTAGTGCACTTGTGGCCGTGCATTGTGGTGTTTATTTAGGCACTTGTGGTAGTGTATTGTGGGGATTCGTGTTGCAACACCATAATTATAATCCAAAAACTAACCATGGGCATTAGGAATCATTAAAGATTGTCATGATGAATTGAAACTGACCTCATTGGTTTGAATTTGAAAGTTTTGAGGTACATTTTGATTTGGACCTTAGAAACCTTTGGACTTTGGCTTATGGAGGTTGGCCTTGGCTTGAATTTTGGCTTTGAATTGAGTGACATGAGACTTGACTTTGGATTTTGGGGATTTGGTATGATTTTGGCTTTGGACTTAAGGTTTGAAGTGAAATTGTAGATTTTGGCATTCTTGTGGAAAGTCATGGCAATTTCTTGTGGATTAAGGAGATTGGGGAAAGTTGGTTGGTGTGTGCATGGCCAAGCCACCAAGGGTTCCCTTAAAGCCTCTTGATCCTATAGGAACTCATTTTTTGAGCCATCACATGTTGGTCTTAACCATCTCAAATAGGATTTGAGGGCTTGATACCACCCATGTGAGACTTCACGAAAAGAAGTTAAGAAGTGGTTGGAATTTCAATGTAAGGGTGGGTCTCATCACTAGTCATTTAGGATAGTCAATAGAAAAGTCTTATTGCTAGATCTTAAGCTCTAGAAGAAAGACAAGATCTCACCAAAAATGAAGTCATCGGTGTTGACCGAAGTGATCAACAAAACCCAAAAAATTGTCCGAGCAGACATACTTAGAACATAGCTTGAATTGGAGTTAAAACTGACATTGAGTCAGGATTCCCGTGCGGGACTTCCTGATTCAAAGGAAATATTTGAATTGAAGGTTTTGTCAGTTTCTGTCGGGGATGAAATGATTTGATTTTCATTATTTTGCTTTCTTTGTTTATTTTGTTTGTTTTGATTTATTTTGTTTTGGAAGATTAGGTCAAGCAGGAAAGCACAAGGGCTCACGTCTAACTTGAGATCTAATCGAGAATGAAGGGTGCTACATCGGGGAGGAAAGCACAATAACTCACATCCAACCCAAGCAATAGTGAAAGTCTCAATCACATTAGGACGGAAAGTGCAAGGACTCACATCCAACCTAAGCGGTGACAAAGTGACCAGGTTGAGAAGGAAAGCACATGAACTGACATCCAACTCAAGAGCTGATCGAAAAATGTGTATTACATTGGGAAGGAAAACCTAGTGTCTCACATCAAACCTAAGCGGTAACGAGAGTGTCTGTCACATCAGGAAGGAAAGTACAGGGACTCACATCACTTTAAGCTGTGATGGAATGACCAGGTTGAGAAGGAAAGCGTAGAGACTCACATCCAACTCAAGAGATGATAAAAAAATGTATACTACATTGGGAAGGAAAGATCAGGGACTCTTATCCAACCCAAGCAGTAGCAAGTGTGTTTGACACATTAAGAAGAAAATTACAAAAACTCACATCCATCCTGAGCAGTGATGAAGTGTCCATGTTGAGAAGGAAAGCATAGGGACTCACATCCAGCTCTAGAGTTGATCGAAAAATGTGTACTATATTGAGAAGGAAAGCTCAGAGACTCATATTCAATCTAAGCGACAACGAGATTGTCCATCACATCAGAAAAAGAAAATGCAGGGACTCGCATCCATCTTGAGTGATGATGGAGTGCCTAGATTGAGAAGGAAAGCGCAGGGACTTACATTCAACTCAAAAGCTGATTGAAAAATGTGTGCTACATTGAGAAGGAAAGCACAAAGACTCACATCCAACCCAAGCGGTAATATCTATCACATTAGGAAAGAAAGCGCAATGACTCACATCCATCCTAAGTAGTGATGGAGTGACCAGATCAAGAAGGAAAGTGCAGGGACTCACATCCAAATCAAGAGCTAATCAGAAAATGTTTACTACATTGGGAAGGAAAACACTAGGACTCACATCCAACCCAAGTAGTAGCAAGATTACTTGTCACATCAGAAAAGAAATTGTTGGGACTCACATCTATCCTGAATGGTGATGAGGTGACCAGATTGAGAAGGAAAACATAGGGGACTCACATTCAACTCAATAGTTAATCAGAAAAAGTGTACTACAATGGGAAGGAAAGCTCAAGGACTCAAATATGACCCAAACAATAGCAAGAGTGTCTGCCACATCAGAAATGAAAGCGCAGGGACTCACATCCATCATGAGCAGTGACGAAGTGACCAGATTGAGAAGGAAAGCGTAGAGACTCACATCCAACTCAAGGGCTGATCGAAAAAAGTGTACTACAGTAGGAGAGAAAGCTCAGGGACTCACATTCAATCGAAGCGGTAGCGAGAGTGTCTGGGGCATTTTGGAGGAAAGGGGAGGGGATAACAT
>NW_018164755.1:17856-32033 GCF_001263595.1 Phalaenopsis equestris | reverse complement strand
AGTGCAGGGAATAACATCCAACCTAAGCGATGATAAAGTGACTAGATTGAGAAGGAAATCACAGGGACTCACATCCAACTCATGAGTTGATCGGGAAAGAAAGGTGCTACATTGGGAAGGAAAGCTTAGGAACTCACATCCAACCCAAGCAGCAGTGAATGTGTCTATCACATTAAGAAGGAAAGTGTAGGGACTCAAATCCATCCTGAGTGGTGCAAGGTGACCAAACTGAGAAGGAAAGTGTCGGGACTCACATCCAACTCAAGGGCTGATAAAAAAAAGTGTACTACATTGGGAAGAAAACTTAAAGACTCACATCCAACCCAAGAAATATCGAGAGTGTATGTCACATCAGAAAAGAAAGCGCAAGGACTTACATCCATCCTGAGTGGTGACAAAATGACTAGATTGAGAATGAAAGCATAAAGACTCACATCCAACTCAAGGGCTAATCAGAAAAAGTGTACTTAATTGGGAAGGAAAGCTCAGGGACTCACATCCAACCCAAGTAGTAGCGAAAGTGTCTGTCACATTAAGAAGGAAAGTGTAGAGACTCACATCTAACCTAAGAGATGACAAAGTGACCAGATTGAGAAGGAAAACACAGAGACTCACATCCAACTCAAGAGCTGATCGAGAAAGAAATGTGCTACATCGGGAAAGAAAGCGTAAAGATTTACATCCAGGCCAAGTGGTAGCAAAAGTGTCTAAAAAGGGTTAGGGTTATACATATCCCAAATGCTGAGTTTATGAATTTGTGGAACCAGTGAATTTATGGACTGTGGTAGTTATAGAGTTTTACAGAGATTTCATGAAATTTATGGAAGTCGTGAGTGTAGATATTTGTAGAGATTCGGAGACTTGCAAAATTGCAACATTATGAAAATTTGCGGAGATTGTTGAATTTGTGAAGGTGTTAGAAATTTAAGAATATGGAAAAGTGCAGAGCCGTATGGCGTTACATCTTTTATTTTTTTGTCAAAATTTTGTTATTGTTTCATGTCCATATCTGTACAATTTTGGAGTCATTATTGGTATTTATTTTATCATTTGTTTATTGTGTGTATTTTGTATCGTTCCTTGTTCATCAGTGTTTGCAAAACTGAACTGAGAGTCACTCTAACGGCTTTGCGTCAGTCACTCAATGTGGAGAGAAAATGAACTTTGTTAATCTTTTGGAATATGATACATTGAAACATAATCTGATCATACTATGCTGACGAACATCAAGGAATACATATGTGTGATGTCTGTCTGTGAAATGCAATCTCTGTTTTCAAATTTTCAGTGCCTTCTCTTGTCATATCTCTTTGGAAGTATGGAGTTATGTAAAGACTAACCCTTCCTCCTAAGGCACACTCCAGGATAAAAGTCCCTTGTACTTGCTTAGAGGTGTGTTGTCTCACAACTCCAGAGGCCTCAATCCTTCAAGAACCAAGTCCAGCCGGTATCCAAATAGTTCCTTCCTGATACGACCATTGTAATATTTGATGATCCGACCAAGTCTTTCTGGAAGATTAGAAAAGTGGATGATGGTAATGTAGCAATTCGATATAACCTTTGTTTCGCTGCATATGAAAGGATAAGTTCTGACATATTTCTTGGCAACATACTAATTACCGACAGAGTCTTCTTTGAACAATGATCAATCAAAAGAGCGAATAATGAACTTATAAGCCCCTAAAATTAAACATTAGAAAATGTACTTTGATAGAGCTTCTTCCTCTTAGAAAGAAAAGAGCCTCAAACAATAACGCCTAATAAAGCAAGGATCAGTTTGATCTTCATTACTCCAGAGTAGAAGGTTCTAAGGTTTTCTTACCACATAACCAAATTGTACACCAAAAACAAAGTAAAGTATAAGCTTTGATAATCAATTTGGAGTTAACTATTTTAGTAGGCATAACATATATCAACATCTATTGGTATTCTCATATGATTCTAAATCAAAAAGTTAAAAGATACATAATTCTCAAAGAAAAGCTCGAGCTGTATGATTGATATATAATGAAATTACTTGAGTAAAGTCCAAATGTGACAATGTATAAAATGCCACAAGGAGAAATTTCATTAGCAAATGCAATGGCAAAATTAGCTAAGGAGTTTTCATGTCTAGAAGAAGATTAAATTTTAATAACAATTAAAAAATGCCAAGCTTTTTCTCAGATCAACATGGACAATCTCCATAGGTTAGCTGTTAATGGAGCAACAACTACTGCTGAGGAGGAAGAAACTAATGACTAGTTACAACCATTCATTAAATATCTGCAAACATAAAAGTTGCTTAGAGATAAATCATTAGCTCATTAAATCAAGAAAAGAGTTTTGTCATATGCCTTGAGTGAAGGTTTTCTTTACAGAAAATCCTTTGATCAAATGTGGTTAAGATGACTCAACTGAATAGAAGCACAAGAAATTATCATTGAAGTTCACTCTGGTTTGTGCAATGCTGAACAATCAGGTCTGAGCATGTAAATGAAAATTAAGAGGCTTGGGATTTGTTGGTCAACTATGATGACATATTGCATGAAAACTATCAAGAAATTGCACTAATGTCAAGTACACGGAGTTGTTCTACATCAACTATCGAATGTGTTGCACCCAAAATTTTCTTCATGATTATTTGAATGCTAGTGCACAAATATAATGGGTAGCATAGGTCCCCCATTTTCCAAAGGTTACTAATTCATACTATAAGCCATGGATTACTTTTCTAAATGGGAAAAAGCAGTACCACTGAGAGATGTAAAATCTCATCATCTTTTGTAATTTTTTAAGAAATAGATTGTCTATATATTTGATGATCTCTAAAGACTAATCTCAAGTAATGGTCAACCTTCAATAACCCAAAGATCAATAATTTTCATCAGAATATACGTGATAGTTTGAAGATATTCTACAATTTACTATCCAAAAGCAAATGATATGATATAAGCTCTTTATACACTATTGAATGAGTCCAAGGGCGTGCTTCCCCTTAAAGTGTAGCTTTTGTCACTTAGAATAGTGGTCAAAAACAAATTTACAGCTGAAGAACATGTCGAACTTCAAATTGAAGAATTTGAAAGCTTAGAAGTAAAACAATTACTGACACAAAATTGTCAAGAATTATAGTAAGCAATGATGATACAAGCACACAAAAATAGTATGAGTTTATGGCTTGATACTTGTTATACAAAGAATTATTCTTACACGTCACAAAGTAGGTGGAAAATTTGAACCAACATGGGAAGGTCCTTTTGCTATGGAAAAGGTGTGCTTTGGAAGATCTTAGCAGCTTATGGAGTGTAAAGGAGAACATTATATGCTCCTGATCAACGAACGGTATTTGAAGAAATAGTCACATCTTGATGTTTAAGAACAAATTTTAGAAATCAAATTATGTTTTAAACACTGATATTGTGTTTATCCGTAATTAGATCCAATGTTAAATAATGAAACACATTTCACAATTTTTGAACAGAGTGTGGGATTCAGTTTTTCTATAAATCTCTATCCAGAGCTCAAATATCTTTCCTCCATTCTACTTTGTTATCTTTAAACATTCTAAATAAAAAGAAAATAAATGTTAAAATTTTACTAAAAATGAATGTAATAGTAAAAATCTTACTCAAAATAAGAATTTACTTAATGAAATTTTCTATAAATAATAAATATACAACAAAAAATTATAAAATGCAATAAATGTTTATATTCCAACTTAACTAAGCACATTAATATTCTGCTAATAATTTTTTTCAAAAAAATGTCAGGAGGAAAACTGACTTCACCTTAAAAAGGCATCAATCTTGCATTGAATCGCCATTGCATAGACCGTTGCTAAGCATAACGGGTCATGAAGAAGTCTAGGACAAGAAGCTTGTTTTAGAGTTCAAGTCTTTAAAACACAAAATTCCGATGAAAAATAGAAAATTGGAAAATATCATTGAAGGAGAAGTCAAAATTATTATGTATTAGACATTGAAGGTTCAAAGTTGAAATTAATGGTTATGACTATTTTTAGAGATCTTGTTGGTGCTTTTATCGTCGCTCCTTTAGAAGTTGTTGTTGCTATGAAGACTGGGTTGAAAATAACCAAAAGAATGAATCATAACCACCGAAAATTCAAGAAATTCAATGAAACAATTGAAAAGATGAAGGTGAAAGAACCTGAAAATGAGTCGAAGTAGTATACTCCTGAGTACGCATTCCCGAAGAACAGCCTAAGAGATGCATTTCTGAAGTTTATCTTGAAAGATAAGGATTATGAGTCGGTAGACAATTACAAGCTGTCAGAGTACACTCCCAACATTACTATTTGGATTATGTGGTTGAGGAGAAATTGGTCGAATACACACCTACAGATGAAGCTTCAATTGTTGAGCCTTATGTGTCGTAGCATGTTTAGAAGTTAAAGTCAAGGTAGATTATTTTTTATTACAAACTAGAGAAGTTCTAAAGGGTAAAGAATTAGAGCTTTGATTATTACAGTGAATGCATGGAAAGTATGTCAATATTATAGAAGGTCTAGAGATTCATACAAATTTATTTTTTGATTATGAAAATGATAAGATTGTCAACCATGTCTTTGAAATGAGGGGTCATTTTCCAAATACACACAAGGTAATATCATTAAAACTTCAATATATAACAAGATTAAGAGAAGCACCACCTTGATCCTTGGGCATTCCTCCTTTATATGTGCTTTGTGTGTATGATACCTTAAGTTCTTAGGAATCCATTTGACGAACAACTTTTCTCTGGTCAACACTTAACCTTAAATAGAACTTGGTTGTATAAGAGTTTGAAATTCATGAGAGTTCTTCCCATCTTTCTACTTCATATGCTAGAGTTTCTTCATCCTCATTTTCAAATCAAATAAATACCTTGGATGAGGATGTGTCTAGACTAGAGCTGTGGTAGCAGGAGATGTGTCAAAAGTTTGTCCACTATATGGATCAACACTAGTAGCCATACTCCAACATTGTTGAGTTCAACTCAACCCCGTTGAGCATGTTTTCACATTTTCAAATGAATGTGGCTCCAAATACTACATAGCTCCTCATTGTACCTCAATTCTAACATTCCTTAGAGCCTACTTAGCTGATGGAAGAAATAAAAGAAGAAAATGAAGGTGAGGAGGAGGATCCTTAGGATGATATCTTTTCTTGTTTCATGTTGGTTATATTATGTTATTCTTTATTGCATTTCTCTTCAATTTATTGATTTGGATATACATGTATTTTTGTTACAAGAATAGTTGTATTTATTTCACATTTTTATTATAATACTTATTATATGCTATCTAGTAATGAACACGGTTTATTTGCATTTACTTTGTTTTATTCTAATTTCCTTTCTAGGATTGTAAGTGTAAAACAAGTTTTGGGTGGGAGGAGGGACGAACTCTTTTGTATGTCCATGAATAAATCTCTCAAAAATAAATCTCCCAAATGAAAACCTATGATCTTAACTTAAGATATTATGAATAGTAGAATTCACAACACTTAACGGATGGCAAAATAACCTTTATAATCTAAAAACTTTTAAGAAATAATTTAAATTTTCTTAGTTTCATACAATAAAACATAGTTAAATAACTTATGAACGTTATATTATGACTAATTGATTTTTTTAAATTAATAGATCCTTAAAATTCTAATTATCCCATTCAAATTAATAACACACATAAATGAAATTTAATTGATTTAATGATTAGGAATTTTGATGCATAAATAAAATTAAATGACATAGTAAGGGATTAATAAATACTAAATTATAACATAAATAATGAAATTTATCAAGGTAATTGATATATTCAATATATCAATGGAATGAAATAAATCTAAAATTAAAGTAGAGAAGTCTTAATCAATGAAGATGATCCAATAGTAAATAAATAGAAATGAAACACAATCATATAAAAAATCAAAAGAAAAAATCAAAAGTAATTGAGATGATAAAAAAATTAAAATAGAGGAAAAATTGATTGAGAATATGGTTTAACATTTTACATTTAAACTTATAACTTCATTTTTAATAAGTGATTAATCAAAGCTTAATAAAATTTTTTTATCTCATTTACGATAGAAAATCCATTTTGTGATCATTTAAGATAATAAACTCAAGAATATCACACACTTTAATTAATTAAACTCACTATAAGTCACTTATTATAAATTCAACACTGAAGAATTAGAATTGAGGGGAATATTAGTGAGAATAAAAATTTAGGAAATAATTAAGTTCATTAGAAATTAACCATATGCAATATCTATAGAATATGTTGATATTGAAGCTATTATTTAAGGATTTTAAATGTTTTAGATAATTTTTGTCATAAGTAAATCCTTCAATGAAATCTAAAGTTAGAATTATTTGAGGACGAGTAAAAAGCTATGTTTGGGGAAATTGTTAAGTGTTCAAAATGTCTGAAATTAAATGTATTATTAGTGTATTTTTATTGAGTATCTATTCATGTTTTATGGTAGGATTACAACATGACTGAGATGTTTTGAATGAAAGTGAAAATTGCAAGTGGTGCCAAAGTGTTGCACCACTAGTACTTTTGTAGTATTGCACTATTAGAGCCTCCACAGTGCTACACTGCTAGTGCCCCAACACTAGAGTGTTAGTAGTGATGTGCTATAAAGTCATCATTGTGGTGTCATATTATGAAAATAAAAGCCAAATTTATGAGAGCTTTGCACACGAACATCAACATACAACACCCCAATGCCACTCCTACATTTCCACAGCTCCACAACTTAAAAAAGTGATTTAAAAACCTGAAAGCTCATTGAGATATCACAAGAAGTCAGTGCCCATATCAGCTCGACCATGCTACAATATGACAGTGACACCACCACCTAATCAATGCTATTTTGAGTGCATTTTGATGCATTTTATACTCTTAGATGGGGATATCCATAAATAAGGAGGTTTAAACAAAGCAGAGGGAGGCTGAACAATGTATGAAGTGTGTGGTGAGAGTGTGGAGTGTAAGTGTGGTGAGGGGATTTAATAGAAATGTATGGAGTGCGTGGTGAGTGTGTGACAAGGATAGGAATTTATGTGATTTGCAAGGGATTAAAGAGAAAATTGTAGTTGAAGAGAATCAAAATAATGATATGACTTTGCATGCATCTCATTTTAGGCGTTTTTTTTCCTCTTTTATCTTATTTTCTTTTGTATTTGTTCATGTTTATTGTAATGATTTTAAACTAATTCATACTTCTTTGACTTAATATTTTTCTTATGATGTAAGTCAATCCAAGTTATGTTTGTGGAATTAAATGAATTAAGTTGATGTAGTAACCTTATAATCATTTTTTTCACAATTTGGTAAATTATTTGTTAAAATCCATCATGATATAGATCTTTCGATGAAAAATTAGTGGAACAATTAAGTTAACACAAACTGCTTTGGTAGAGTAGACAAGTTGCAATTTGGGAAGTGAAATCAATAGAGGACTGTGAATTCCTAAGAGTTTCTGAAGGCTTTAAAAAATTAAATCATAATATGAAGCTTCAATGCTTCTTAAGTCTCTATAATAAGAAGTAATTAGTCTTTGATTGCCAACAATAGAATAAAAAACATAGGTTGCTTTAAAAAGTAATTAATTCACTAATTCAAAATAGTTTTTATATTAAAGTTAAAACTTAAAAATAGATTATATAGCCTCTTTTACATTTAAATGCTTTCAATTTCTTGGTTGAATATGTAATTATTGAATAAAACTAAAAGCTAATTAATTGACACATGTGCTTGTGTAAAACATGCGCTGCTTGCATAACATACGAGATACCAATCTCATTGATTAAGTAGACTTAAAGTTTGATAATACAGGATTATGGATCCATGATATCTTGACTAAGTTATGTCCACCTACCTTGTTATTCCTTCTCATGTTAAATCATTTTAAAAAATATATAGATTTCTTGGTATATCTACTTCTACTTAATATCTCATAATCTCTTTCAAGTTGATAGGTCACCACACATTGAGACATAGTGATTCACCCGTACTCATGAGGTAACCCTTGATGAGATGATTCATATATTCTTTGTTGAATCTATGATAGTTGATGAAACATAAATAGAGATTCTTTAATCGAGAGTTTTCTTAAGAACTCTTTAAGTTGGAAATAAATAAAGAAAACACGTTCCCTTTGGAGTTTCGTTATGGAAAAAATATATTTAAATAGTGATTCTCTAGTTATGGGTAAATATTATTTATAGTTCTTTTTTGAAAATGGTATGGAGTGATTTAGTTCAAACTATTTTTGGGGGAGCTAATTTTCATATCCATGTACTTATAATACAAAATGCCAAACAACATCTTATTAATTGATATAAATGACATAATTATTTATAATTTTATATAATTTGTGTCAGCAGCTACAATAAATGTATTAGATTTAGCAAATGTCTATTATTGAAGTTTATATTACTAAGTCTGCATTAAATTTTTTTGTGATTTTGTTAAGTTCATGACAAGGTTTGATCAAGTTTTAATAAGGTTTGAATCTAGTTGTAACCAATATTAATCCTTATTTTATTAAGATTTGGATCTATTGAACAATATTGTAGCATATTGAAAGAGATTAAAACCATGATTTAATAGTTTCAAATAAGATTCATCAAGTTGTGAAGAGTTTTAAATGATCTTAAATTATGTTTCCTTATTCAAACTTTGTCCAAAAAGGGTTCAAATAAGTTCTATAGATGCTTACAACTTTGGAGCATTAATCATAGTATAATATGAACAAAATATGAACAAGAACAAGAAAAACATGTATTATAGCTTCATTATACAAATGGGAAACAAAAATTGTCATTAAAGAATTGTTTCCTGGTTCATTATTTTGTATAAGTACCTAAGTTACTAAAAATAAATAAATGTTTGAATCTAGTTGCTCAATTTGAAGCTATCATTGGTTTAGAAGTTTGAATACAAAGTTCCACTAAGGTTTAAACTAAATTCAAAATGTTATTTTGAGCATCAACTCAATTTTAATGGATGAACACTTGGTTTGAACTAAATATTTATGTTAAAACTTATTTAAAATTAACTTTAAACTTCGTACCATTATTCAAAGATATTTTTTGAACCTAGGCTTCTAATCTAGTATGAATATCTTATTTGAACGTGCATATTGAATTTTCATCCCACCTTTTAATATAAATCGTGACAATTTCTTGCATTGCAGAGGGTGATAAATGCATTCCATGCCAAATAAATCAAACATTAAAACATACCTTGGAAGAGGAGACACTTGCTTAATACATCAAAAGAGTATTAATAGGTATAGTGAGTGACAATGAACATACTTCAAACATGACATTCAAACAACATAAAAATTCAATAGCTCAAGTCTACATGAGGAAGCATCCTTCATAATAAGAAATACATGTGGTCTAAAATCAATCTTAGTTGATATTTTTTTTAAATTAAAATAGTAAAATAATTTTTTAATTATAATATGGAAATTATAAAAATAATCAAAATTTTTTTAATATAATCAAATTTGCTAAAATATGACAATTATAAGGAAAGTTTCCAATTATGTTTACAAAAAGCTATAGCCACCTAAAACATACACTTATGGGCTTATTTTAGATGACCACAACTTTTTGTATTGGTGGTTGTAATGTTGTTGCAATAAAAGTAATTTTGTTTTGAAATGGCTTTAGCATTTTAAATATTTCTTTTTAGGATACATCAAACAAAAAATTATTGATAAATTGAACTCCGGAGTTGTTAAATGCGATGCCAAATATGCACGTACTTGTAGAACACGGAGACCCTCGTATGCGGAATCTGGACTCGATCGTTCAGATTTCAGAACCCATAACCCACACCGAAACCCTAACGCTACTTCGAACACCCAAAAAATGGCGGCAGTCGGGGAATTAATCCCAGCGAATCAATCTTTGAGCGATGCCGAAGACAATGGCGAGCCAGAACCCGTCGCCGGCGTGCTGACCCCTTCGTTTCCTACAGGGAGGGTCAAGCGGATCATGAGGCTGGATGCAGACATCAATAAGGTGAGCTCCGAGGCTGTTTTAATGATCTCCCTCTGCTCCGAGCTCTTTATCGAATTCCTCGCCGAAAGATCGTGGAATGCCGCTGCTGAGAAGCGGCGGAAGACCATCAAGCTAGAGGATTTGAGGAAAGCCATCAAGGGCCACTCCCCGACTGCGGACTTCCTCTTCGACTGCCTCCCCAAGATATCGAAGCTGCCGACTCCACAGACTGTTAAAAGGAGCGATCCGGAGAAGCCGCTGCCGGCTGGTGTGCGCAGGATAGATGCGTTCTTTTCTTCCAAAACACCGGAAGAGATCGCTCCGTAGAACCGCTGAATTTTGTATTTATTATTGGTCTTCTTATGGTAAGTGAAATCGACATGGATATGGTTGTCATTTTGGTAATGTCCTTCAGAGTGAAAAGTTAATATATGCAACTGAATGTAGGAACTTGGTAAAGATTATATACATTTCTTTTCTTTAAGCAACTAAATGGAAAGGCTCAGTAGAGCCGCTGAATTTTGTATTCATTATTGGTCTTCTTATGGTAAGTGAAATCGGCATGGATATGGTTGTCATTTTGGTAATATCCTTCAGAGTGAAAAGTCAATATATGCAACTGAATGTAGGAACTTGGTAAAAATTATAATTTTCAAACGATATACATTTCTTTTCTTTAAGCAACTAAATGGAAAACTGGAACCTAGATGTTTTATCTCACATCTCAGCATGCTCATGATACAGACTGGTATGGTGTTTCTCATGGAACAGAGCTTTTTCATCTTGGTGCTGGTCATTGAAACTCACGGTTAGCTGCTCGATGCCAAACTCGGGTAAGTGGAGCACACGTACACGATTTCCTTCTTCCTCCTCTTCTCCTTCGTACGACTCTACACTTCACAGTAGCCGCACACTTCTTCCTGCGAGTTTTTCTACCCTCCTCGGCTAGAGGCGCGACTATTTCTCCTCTCGCTCGATCTCTCCCGCTATTTCTCGCTCGTTTGTTTTCAATGGTTTGAATGACGAGATGATCAAAGGAAAGCAATATGTTTTCTCCGAGGGGATGCGTCTCTTTAAACGGCTGAACTTCTTTATTTTTATTTTTATTTAATTTCTGTTATTACAATCTCCCCACCTTATAAAAGTTTTGTTCACGAAATTTAAAAGATCTAAAAGAAAAAATAAACATACCTCAAATGAAAAGTTGTGGATATTTTCCTTACATCTTAGACACTTTCTCCCAAGTAGCATCCTTTTTCGACATGGGCTTCAATAAAACCTTCACAAAAGTAATATGTTTCATCCATGGTTTTTTCCCATTCTCGAGTTTCCACTTAAAATTCTTATGTGCTTTTCTAATTTTTTTGATATTGCTTATGTGCTTAAATTTATTATTCCTATTTTCTCGAATCTTGTGATCCTATTCCGCTGTGAAACTAGAAGTAGATTCTTTCGGATAAGTTTCTCCCAACACAAAATTTACTTGAGCTCTTAGCTTCTTGATTTCTCCCTTTATTTTAATAGCTATTAGCATATAAGAGCAAAAATTCAATGTACTCATTACCATTCATCTTAAAGTAGAGACAGCCATCATAGATATTCTTACACTCATGGTTGATCATAAATGAGTCAATTTTTTTCATTGCTTATGAGATTCTTTTAAACTTCTACAAGACTTCTTCAAATAAAAACATAATTTTTTCTATTATGTAACTATGAATTTCTCAAGGCATATAATTGTTCACCTCGAGTTTATCATGTAAAAATGTAGTTTTTACATTTAACCGCTCAAGTATGGGATTTGTTTTAACCCCAATACCAAATAAAACTTGAATTGAGCCATGCTTAGCCAACTAAGAGAACACAACCATAAAGTCTACACTTGGAGTTTAAGTGAATTTTTTTGCAACTAGTTTAGGCATCTTCAACTCTTGGTGTACCTTCTTATCTATTGAACATTCATTTTGCTATAAATAGCTTTCTTTCCTTAAGGATGCTTCACTAAATCAAAGTATCGTTCTTGTGGAAGGATTTCATTTCTTTTTTGCATAGCGATTATCCACTTATTAGGGTTAGTTGGGTTAGTTGTCTTTTTATAGCTTGAAGGTTTTTTGTTATATTCGATACCTTTTGCAACAATTAAGAAGGAAGCAACTAAATTAGTATCATCTTATCGCTATGATGACTTAATTTATTTCTTTAATTTATCTTTGGCAATTGAATATTGTGGTGATTATATTCATGTTGACGGGGAAACATTATTACCATGACTCTCTAAACTTGCTTGGGTAGTTATATCCGATGATTTTCCAACCTGCACCTCTTCCCATATGTTGAACTCATCAAATGTAACAATTCTACTAATGTTCACTTTCTTAGTCTATAGGAATCACAACTTGTGGCCTTTCACTTTAATTTTGTAAGCAAGAAATGCATACTTTATAGATTTGGGATCTAATTTATTATTATCAATGTGAGCATCGGTTGGGCAACCAAAAATCCATAACTTAGAGTAATCTAAAGGTTTGCTTGACCAAACCTCTTGTGAAGTCATCTTTCTAATAGCATTTGTGGGAGAGTGATTCACCAGGTACTAAGTTGTAGAAGCAATGTTAACATAGAATGATATGTGTAGCCCAACATTGGGTAGGATGCAATGTAGCTTCAACATTATAGTTTATTTGTTTGCTCTGCCACACTATTTCTTATAGAGTATGTTACGTTATTTTGTCCCTCAAATTCTTCTACTCTGCCACACTATTTTCTTATAGAGTATGTTATGTTATTTTGTCCCTCAAATTCTTCTAACTTCTAGAAGGCATTAAATTCCCTAGAACAATATTTCATGTCATTATCATTGTGGAAGTGTTTAATTTGTTTTCTTAGCTTCTTCTCAATGATAATCTCTTACTTCTCAGATGTAATTAATATATCACTTTTTTGTTTTTGGAACAATAGAAGTTTTTTGAGAAATTATCAATAATTGACATCATATATTTGACACTGCTCTTAGATTGTATTGTGGATGGTCCCTAGAGATTAAAATGTGTGCAATCTAGAACATTCTCAGTACTAGAAATGCCTGCGTTGAACTTAACTCTCTTTTGCTTTCGTAACAATTAATACTCATTAAATTTCAATTTAATAATGTTTTGGCTATCAAGAAGCCCTTTTTTCTAAGTTTAGTCATCTCATTTTTACTCATGTCTAAGAAGTATGTGTTAAAGTCTAATTACTTGATCATATGAAATAGAAGAAATAATAAGTATTGTATCATCTATTATTGTAAAAACTTAGAAGACATATGATCCTTTAGTCTTTTTTCTATCCGTTTATTTAGACATGCGCTTTTGATCGAATTTCAAAACTCTTCATTCATCATGGTACTCTTGCCCTTCAGTATCAATATTACGTAAGGAAATTAATTCAACTTCAGATAATGACATTATAAATCATCTAGTGTCTTGAAAAATTCATCAAAAATCTTGTTTCTAATAAATTTAATATTGATAATCTTACTAGGAACATTATTCTCTTTTAACATATTTCCCTATGACAGTTTCATTTGTTGAATACTACTTATTTGGGCATATATGAAATGTGCAACCTAATTGTCATTAGGTTCACCATAAGAAGGAACTAGGATTTTTCCATCATTAAGAACTTTTTAATAACATTTGCTTCACCAAAATAATCCAGCAGTTTACTCTTTTGATTAGAAGATATTTTCTTATGTCAGTTTTATAGTTTATATCACTCATATTTAATGTCATGTTTCTTCTTATAGTAATTATGAACTTTATCTTTATTTTTGAATTTTGACATACTCTTTAGATCAACATTAAAATTTTTCTTTAGAGTTTGACCTCAAACAACAAGGCCTTCTCTTGGAGGAAGAGATTTGTCACGACCCGACTTGATAACTTTGAATTAAACAAGTATCATTTATTTTTAGAATAGGTTAATAAAATTATTGTTTGATTCGAGAGCATCACTTTCTTTTATAGCCGAGGACATTGTCAAAGTGGTGCCATTGAATATTATCCTAATATCTGTGATATTATCGATTATAATGCCTAATGATGCTTTTATGGAGGTTAATCTATCATGTGAGGTATAGTTAATGATTGGTGGTAAGGGTGGTAATGATTTAGAGGCACAATTGATTT
>NW_018164755.1:2807-16689 GCF_001263595.1 Phalaenopsis equestris | reverse complement strand
AATAAAATTATTGTTTGATTCGAGAGCATCACTTTCTTTTATAGCCGAGGACATTGTCAAAGTGGTGCCATTGAATATTATCCTAATATCTGTGATATTATCGATTATAATGCCTAATGATGCTTTTATGGAGGTTAATCTATCATGTGAGGTATAGTTAATGATTGGTGGTAAGGGTGGTAATGATTTAGAGGCACAATTGATTTTTTACCTTTGGTGGAATTTGTGGTTTTTTTAAGCATGGATTGATTGTCTAAAAATTGTCACAATTGATTGCAATAAAAAGGCCTAAAAAAAAAAACCTGGGGAGGCTAAAGTTAAATTTTTTTGTGTTAAAAGATTGAAATCATTGGTAATTATTTGTTTGAAAGCTTTCAAATTGTTGAATCGTGGAAACCAATGTTTTCTTGTTCAGGTCCTAAATACCTTAAGGAAGTAAAGTCTTTGGGTGACATTCTAGTGGTAAGCGAATATTCAAAAAATTTTCTTGTCAATTTATTTGGCTTACCATCAGTGCGAGAGATTGATTTCACTACTGAGCTCTTGACATGATTTGATCCTTTATCCAAAGCACCCTACAGAATGACAGTTGAGTTATAAGAGTTGAAAAGTCAACTGTAGGAATTTCTCGAAAAGGGGTTCATCAGGCGTAGCACCTCACCTTGAGTAGGTTAGATATTATTCATAAAAAAAGATGGGAGCTTCAGATTGTGCATTGACTACATGGAGTTGAGTAAACTCACAGTTAAAAAAAGATATCCACTGTGGATGATTGATGACTTATTTGATCATTTGAATGAGCTTCGTGCTTCTGTATTTTTAAATATTGATATAAGGTTGGACTATCACCAGTTGAGGATTAAAGAGGATGAAATATCGAAGATGGTTTTTATGACCAGATATAGATATTATGAATTTGTGGTAATGTCATTTGAACTGACTAATGCTCTAATAGTTTTTATGGATCCGATGAATAGGGTCTTCAAAAATTTTTTTTATACTTTGATGATTGTTGTTATAGATATTTTGGTGAAGACATAGTGAAGACGACTTCCATGACCTGATATTGGAATTATGAATTCGTGGTGATACCATTTGAACTGGCTAATTCTCTAACTATTTTTATAGGTCTGTCGAATAGGGTCTTCAACAAATTTTGGATAATGTCATGATTGTCTTTGTAGATATCTTGGTCTATACGAGAGATGAAGCCAACCATGTAGATCATTTGCATGCCGTTCTTTAGGTTTTTAAAGAGAATACACTATATGTCAAATTTTCAAAATGTAAATTTTGGCTTTAAAGTGTGGTTTTTATTGGGCATATTATCGGTGGAGATGACATAGAATAAAATCAAGGTGATTGCAGATTTGCCAAGACCTACTACCGTTACTGCTCTCAGGAGTTTTTTAGGCATGATTGGTTATTACTGGAAATTTGTCTAGAGGTTTTCACAGATTGATATGCCATTATCAAGATTGCCTCAGAAAACAATGAAATTTGAATGATAAAATCTTATTTAGGTGGCTTTCCAAAAACTGAAGTTTTCTTTAATGCCTGCTCCAAAATTGACTATTTCTTCAGGTTCAGATGTATTTTAGATTTTTTTGTGATGCATCTTTGAAAGGTTTGGGCTGTGTTCTTATGCAGTATGGAATAGTCATTGCCTATGCATCAAGACAATTAAAGAATCATGAAAGAAATTATGCCACATATGATTTAGAGCTTGCATCAGTTGTGCTTGTATTTGAATTATGAAGACATTATTTTTATGCAGTCGGATATGAGACATTTATAGATCATCAAAGTTTAAGGTATATATTCATTCCAAAAAAATTGAATTTGAGGCAAAGGAGATGGTTGGAGATTATTAAAGATTTTGTCTTGGATATTCAATATCATTTGGGAAAAAAATGTTGTTGTAGATGCATTGAGTAGGAACACTTTAGGAAATCAGAGTTGTTTATTTATTCAACAGAAGTAATTACTTAAACATTTAGAGATGTTTAAGCTATATGTAAATAATTATAGTGATGACAATATAGTTCAATTAAATCACTTGACTGTGCTGTTAATTTTAAGAGGCAGAATCGATGATTCATTTTCCAGAGATGACAATATTTAGAAAATCTTGGAGCTATTTAAGACAGGCTATTTGGAGAAGTATATGTTAGATCAAGATTGTTTATTATAGTTTAAAGATTTATGTTTCAGAGGTTGGTAACTTGAGACGATAAATTCTTGAGGCACATTTATCGGATATACTATTCATCTCGCGAGTACAAAAATGTATCAGATTCTCAAGGAAACATTTAGGTGGCCAAGATTAAAGATGAGCGTGGCGGAATTTGTGGGTGTGTCCTGCATGTCAGTTAGTGAAGGCAGTTATAGCCTTTATCGATTTAAAAGGCACATTAATGTCCTGGAGGTTAGTTATAGCTTTTATCGATTTCATAGTGAAAATAGGGCGAAATTTTTATGAACTTTGTGATTAAGTTGTCTAGATCATGTCAGGATTGTGATGTCATTTGGGTAATTGTTGACAGCTTGACTAAAGGTGCATTTGTTTCTACTTTTAAAATTGTGTTTCTAATCAAATCGCGTTTCTGTATGTTATGTATCGTGCATTTGGCTTGGTCGGTCCCAAACGATGATTTTGATTATTGTTCATTCGTGACCGTAGAACCATTAGTGCGTTCCTCCGTTCGTTAATAAGGTTCGCTCATTATACCCCCTGCCTTTGGAAATCCGAAGCATGCCCTAGCTCACTAGAGAGCGCTTACGATCTCCTCTGCGCCTTTTTCTTATTCTGAGCTTATGAGTCCTAGTGCTCCCGACCCTTGTATCACCTTCTCCGCTCGTCTGGTCACTTCTATGCCATTCTTCTCATCTCGGCATTATTTTCTCCGCCATTATTCTTCTCCCCCATTTAATTTCCTAAGCCATTATCTTCTCTGCCCTCTATGAAATATGTTTGTCCTTTCTTGTGGTATTCTAATGTGGGGGAATTTGATGGCTTGAAAAATCCCATGGTTTGATGCATTTTTTGTTGAGAATAAATGACTTGACATTTTCTTGGAATAAAGACAAGTGATCAAGTATCTTAGGTGCTATTTCTATTTATGAGAGAAAAAAAAATTATGAAGAGAAGTTGGTTTCTGATGAGTACTTTGGTGCGACTGATAAAAACACCTGAGAGTTATGTTTATCCTTTGTTATCACTGCATGTGTCAAAATTTGATCCTTATGTTTGTATAGTTACTGCTTGGAACTCATCTGTTTGCTCTCTTTATGGAATTATGCCTTCAGAATTTTAACTATCTAATTTGTTGTTTAGCTAAATATGCTCTTTATGAAATTATGCCATAATCTTCTCTGCGCTCTATGAAATATGTTTGCCCTTTCTTGCGGTATTCTAAAGTGGGGATCTAATTTGATCCTTACTGTTTTATGGACATTTGATGGTGCTATTTTTATCTCCGAGAGAAAAAAAAAGTTCATGAAATGATTTTGGTTTTTGGTGAGTATTTTGGTGAGATTGATAAAAACACTAGAGAGTTATGTCTATCCTTTATTATCATTGCATGGGAAATAATTTGATTCGCTTATGGAAAGTTTTGTAATTTGCTTTTGAAAATTCTTTGATTCGAATATTTCAAAGTTTTCTTGGAAATTCATTGATTCATTTCCTTGATGAATAGAAGTGGAAAAGGTTATCTGCTAGATACCATTTTAATTGATTCATTGATTCATTTCCTTTATTTGTGGCAAATGGGCAACATAAGTGACGACACATCGTTTGCTAAATGGGACAAAGAACTAATAATGTTTTTTTGTGATATTTTTATGAAAGAGATTGAGTTGGGAAATATGCCAATCACATATTTCAACAAGGAAGGTTGGCATAACATTACAAAAATTTTCAAGAGAGAACCGGAAAAGTGCATGACTCAATTAAAGAATAAATTCGATCAATTATAAATGGGTTGGCAAATTTGGAAAGAGCTAAAAAAAAGATCTATTGTACTTGGTTGGGATGCAACTAAAAACACCATAAATGCATTATCAGATTGGTGGAAGAAGAAATTAGAGGTGAAATCTATTTAAATTTTTCTTTGTACGTATAGTTGTTAGATATTAGCTCCCCTTCTAATTTATATGAATGACAAGTAGTGCCAATTACTATGAAATTTAGATTTGATGGAATTGTTAGAGAAGTTTGATGTTATGTTTGATGGGGGTTGTTGCAACTGGTGAATATTGTTGGACTTCTCAGGGTTCACAAGGGTGTTTGGAGTGCCAGATTTATCCTATTCAAAGATCACCGCATGATAGGAATCATCTTTGTGAATCTAGCAATGAAGCAACGACAAGCCGTACTAATAAAATTTTTAGAACAGATACCGAAAGCTTATGAGGATATTTTGCAGTATCTCTACTCATTGAAGCTAATTGAAGATCCTGTTAGGAGGGGTATTTTCACATCCATGACACCAAAGAGGAGGGTTTATTACTTGTGCTTCTTCTACGAAAATCATAATATCTGATTAATCTACGTGTTTTGATTGAAGTGCAATTGATATGATTAAAAATGATGTCAAAGACTTGAAGTTTCTTGTGAAGACCTTGCTTTTGTTTGATTTTGTAATTGTAGCATTGCTTCTATTGTTGTTAACTTAATACCTGTTTTTATTGTGTTTAAACATTTTGGAGGACAAATTGTACTACATTAAAATTTTTTTTTAAGCGAACTCGATTTTTTGGCTGAGATGCAGTTTATGTTGAACTTATATTTGTATGATTATTTTGCGGGAATAAAATTCGTTTACTGTTTCCCCTTAAATTCTTTTGTGGTGTTGTGAGTGATAATAATTTGATAAATTCATATTGAATTTATTTTAGAGGCAGCACTTTAAAAATTGTGTTTTTCACACAATGCTGTGTTGACAAATGAGGGATATCATTGTTATTTGCCAACATATAGCACTTTCACAACTGTGTTTTTCAAACAGACCAGCTAGTTCTAAAACATTAGCTTCTGAACAACAGGTTTTCAACAAATTTTGAACTCAGCTTTTTTACAACCACAATAGAAATAAACACAACCTAGGACTGCCAATTTCTTGCCTATAATACAGACTGATTATGCTATTAAGTTAGTCAAGTTTTATGTAGATCAAATTTTGAGATTGCATGTAGTGTCAAAGTCTATTGTTTCCATTAGAGATAACATATTTACTTCTAGATTTTGGAAGAAAATACAGGAGGTTTTGGGCACGAGATTGATTTTTAGCACAACTTTTCACTCTCGGATGGATGGCTAGTCAGAAAGGACTATGCAGACTTTGGAGGATCTACTAAGATTATGTGTTCTTGATTTTGGTGGAGAATATGAATCACATATACATTTAGTAGATTTCATTTACAGTAATAATTACCAGGCTAGTATTGGGATGTCTCCATATGAAGCTTTATATGAAAGAAAGTGCATGAAACCTTTATGTTAGACTGAAGAAGATGAACGAAAGATCATTGGACCTGACTCTATTGATGATGCTACTAAAAAGATTTGACTGATTAGAGACAGGCTGAGAGCAGTGCAGGATAGACATAGGAAATACTATGTTGCCAAGCACAGACCAGTTGAGCTTAATGTTAGAGACTTTGTTTTTATCAAAGTTAGTCCTTTGAAGCGTGTGCAAATGTCCATATGAGATTGTGGAGAAGATTGGAAATGTGGCTTACCGATCGGTTACTAGTTCATATGCAAGAAGTAAATAATGTTTTCCATATTTCTTCACTTAGAAACTATTTTAAAGATGAATCTAGTAGGGTGATAGCATAATCAATTGATATACCACATGATTTGACTTAATTGAAGAGCATGAAAGGATTCTGGAATATAATGTTAAGCTTCGTAATAGGGAGATTCCATTTGTGAAGATTTTATGGAAGTATGGGTCGGAGAAGGATGTTATTTGGGAGAAAGTTTCTGATATGCAAGAAAGATATCTACAGTTTTTTATTTGTTGTATTTTTGTTTTCATGATACTTTTCAAATTTCGAGGATGAAATTTTTATAAGGGGAGATTGTAATAATTGAAAATAATAATAATAATAATAATAATAATAATAATAATAATAATAATAATAATAATAATAATAATAATAATAATAATAATAATAATAATAATAATAATAATAATAATAATAATAATAATAATAATAATAATAATAATAATAATAAATAGCTAAATAGACACTTCTTGACGGGTTTGTCTTTAGGAGTTGAGGAAGTTATTCACGCTTGCGTGCATGGAAGGCGACGCCGTGTGCTAGCCGAAGAAAGGAGAAGTCTACGTCGAGCACTTCTGGTACAAAGCAGAAGTGAAGGTGAAGGCTTGTAAAAGAGAGGCGTGTGGGAGTCTAAACCAAAGCCTTAGCAAGCCTCATTGTTTCTTGTTCGAGTGACAACGAAGAGGAAAGAAAGATGAATGGTTTTGTGTGAAGGTGCGAGTAGAGGAGAGAGTTGAGCCTTACGTTCTTAACTCTAACCGAAGGAGAATTCAAAGGAGAAGAAGATGCCGAAGGACCCAATAGGTGTGCATAGGAGAAGCTGACCACCTCGGAAGAAGAAGGTTCACTCAGCATTGTGTGCTACTGGAAGAGAAAGCCTCGTGCCTACTTATAGGGCTCTCAATCGAAACTTAAGTAATATAAATTTTTAAATTAATATTATTAGATTTTATTCAATTAGAAAGTGTGAAAGAAGGCTGATAAATCATTAAGATTTGAGGAAATCAAATAATTTTAATGTACAAAAAAATTAGTGTTTTAACCATAAAATTCATACCTAATTAAATTCAGATTAAATTATTTTAGAAGTAAGAAGAACCATTAGTGCGTTCCTCAGATAAAATTCATACCTAATGAAGGCAGTTATAGCCTTTATCGATTTAAAAGGCACATTAATGTCCTGGAGGTTAGTTATAGCTTTTATCGATTTCATAGTGAAAATAGGGCGAAATTTTTATGAACTTTGTGATTAAGTTGTCTAGATCATGTCAGGATTGTGATGCCATTTGGGTAATTGTTGACAGCTTGACTAAAGGTGCATTTGTTTCTACTTTTAAAATTGTGTTTCTAATCAAATCGCGTTTCTGTATGTTATGTATCGTGCATTTGGCTTGGTCGGTCCCAAACGATGATTTTGATTATTGTTCATTCGTGACCGTAGAACCATTAGTGCGTTCCTCCGTTCGTTAATAAGGTTCGCTCATTATACCCCCTGCCTTTGGAAATCCGAAGCATGCCCTAGCTCACTAGAGAGCGCTTACGATCTCCTCTGCGCCTTTTTCTTATTCTGAGCTTATGAGTCCTAGTGCTCCCGACCCTTGTATCACCTTCTCCGCTCGTCTGGTCACTTCTATGCCATTCTTCTCATCTCGGCATTATTTTCTCCGCCATTATTCTTCTCCCCCATTTAATTTCCTAAGCCATTATCTTCTCTGCCCTCTATGAAATATGTTTGTCCTTTCTTGTGGTATTCTAATGTGGGGGAATTTGATGGCTTGAAAAATCCCATGGTTTGATGCATTTTTTGTTGAGAATAAATGACTTGACATTTTCTTGGAATAGAGACAAGTGATCAAGTATCTTAGGTGCTATTTCTATTTATGAGAGAAAAAAAAATTATGAAGAGAAGTTGGTTTCTGATGAGTACTTTGGTGCGACTGATAAAAACACCTGAGAGTTATGTTTATCCTTTGTTATCACTGCATGTGTCAAAATTTGATCCTTATGTTTGTATAGTTACTGCTTGGAACTCATCTGTTTGCTCTCTTTATGGAATTATGCCTTCAGAATTTTAACTATCTAATTTGTTGTTTAGCTAAATATGCTCTTTATGAAATTATGCCATAATCTTCTCTGCGCTCTATGAAATATGTTTGCCCTTTCTTGCGGTATTCTAAAGTGGGGATCTAATTTGATCCTTACTGTTTTATGGACATTTGATGGTGCTATTTTTATCTCCGAGAGAAAAAAAAAGTTCATGAAATGATTTTGGTTTTTGGTGAGTATTTTGGTGAGATTGATAAAAACACTAGAGAGTTATGTCTATCCTTTATTATCATTGCATGGGAAATAATTTGATTCGCTTATGGAAAGTTTTGTAATTTGCTTTTGAAAATTCTTTGATTCGAATATTTCAAAGTTTTCTTGGAAATTCATTGATTCATTTCCTTGATGAATAGAAGTGGAAAAGGTTATCTGCTAGATACCATTTTAATTGATTCATTGATTCATTTCCTTTATTTGTGGCAAATGGGCAACATAAGTGACGACACATCGTTTGCTAAATGGGACAAAGAACTAATAATGTTTTTTTGTGATATTTTTATGAAAGAGATTGAGTTGGGAAATATGCCAATCACATATTTCAACAAGGAAGGTTGGCATAACATTACAAAAATTTTCAAGAGAGAACCGGAAAAGTGCATGACTCAATTAAAGAATAAATTCGATCAATTATAAATGGGTTGGCAAATTTGGAAAGAGCTAAAAAAAAGATCTATTGTACTTGGTTGGGATGCAACTAAAAACACCATAAATGCATTATCAGATTGGTGGAAGAAGAAATTAGAGGTGAAATCTATTTAAATTTTTCTTTGTACGTATAGTTGTTAGATATTAGCTCCCCTTCTAATTTATATGAATGACAAGTAGTGCCAATTACTATGAAATTTAGATTTGATGGAATTGTTAGAGAAGTTTGATGTTATGTTTGATGGGGGTTGTTGCAACTGGTGAATATTGTTGGACTTCTCAGGGTTCACAAGGGTGTTTGGAGTGCCAGATTTATCCTATTCAAAGATCACCGCATGATAGGAATCATCTTTGTGAATCTAGCAATGAAGCAACGACAAGCCGTACTAATAAAATTTTTAGAACAGATACCGAAAGCTTATGAGGATATTTTGCAGTATCTCTACTCATTGAAGCTAATTGAAGATCCTGTTAGGAGGGGTATTTTCACATCCATGACACCAAAGAGGAGGGTTTATTACTTGTGCTTCTTCTACGAAAATCATAATATCTGATTAATCTACGTGTTTTGATTGAAGTGCAATTGATATGATTAAAAATGATGTCAAAGACTTGAAGTTTCTTGTGAAGACCTTGCTTTTGTTTGATTTTGTAATTGTAGCATTGCTTCTATTGTTGTTAACTTAATACCTGTTTTTATTGTGTTTAAACATTTTGGAGGACAAATTGTACTACATTAAAATTTTTTTTTAAGCGAACTCGATTTTTTGGCTGAGATGCAGTTTATGTTGAACTTATATTTGTATGATTATTTTGCGGGAATAAAATTCGTTTACTGTTTCCCCTTAAATTCTTTTGTGGTGTTGTGAGTGATAATAATTTGATAAATTCATATTGAATTTATTTTAGAGGCAGCACTTTAAAAATTGTGTTTTTCACACAATGCTGTGTTGACAAATGAGGGATATCATTGTTATTTGCCAACATATAGCACTTTCACAACTGTGTTTTTCAAACAGACCAGCTAGTTCTAAAACATTAGCTTCTGAACAACAGGTTTTCAACAAATTTTGAACTCAGCTTTTTTACAACCACAATAGAAATAAACACAACCTAGGACTGCCAATTTCTTGCCTATAATACAGACTGATTATGCTATTAAGTTAGTCAAGTTTTATGTAGATCAAATTTTGAGATTGCATGTAGTGTCAAAGTCTATTGTTTCCATTAGAGATAACATATTTACTTCTAGATTTTGGAAGAAAATACAGGAGGTTTTGGGCACGAGATTGATTTTTAGCACAACTTTTCACTCTCGGATGGATGGCTAGTCAGAAAGGACTATGCAGACTTTGGAGGATCTACTAAGATTATGTGTTCTTGATTTTGGTGGAGAATATGAATCACATATACATTTAGTAGATTTCATTTACAGTAATAATTACCAGGCTAGTATTGGGATGTCTCCATATGAAGCTTTATATGAAAGAAAGTGCATGAAACCTTTATGTTAGACTGAAGAAGATGAACGAAAGATCATTGGACCTGACTCTATTGATGATGCTACTAAAAAGATTTGACTGATTAGAGACAGGCTGAGAGCAGTGCAGGATAGACATAGGAAATACTATGTTGCCAAGCACAGACCAGTTGAGCTTAATGTTAGAGACTTTGTTTTTATCAAAGTTAGTCCTTTGAAGCGTGTGCAAATGTCCATATGAGATTGTGGAGAAGATTGGAAATGTGGCTTACCGATCGGTTACTAGTTCATATGCAAGAAGTAAATAATGTTTTCCATATTTCTTCACTTAGAAACTATTTTAAAGATGAATCTAGTAGGGTGATAGCATAATCAATTGATATACCACATGATTTGACTTAATTGAAGAGCATGAAAGGATTCTGGAATATAATGTTAAGCTTCGTAATAGGGAGATTCCATTTGTTTATTTTATGGAAGTATGAGTCGGAGAACGATGTTACTTGGGAGAGTTTCTGATATGCAATAAAGATATTTACAGTTTTTTATTTGTTGTATGTTTGCTTTCATGATATTTTTCAAATTTGGAGGATGAAATTTTTATAAGGAGAGATTGTAATAATTGAAAATAATAATAATAATAATAATAATAATAATAATAATAATAATAATAATAATAATAATAATAATAATAATAATAATAATAATAATAATAATAATAATAATAATAATAATAATAATAATAATAATAACCTATTCAAAGATCACCGCATGATAGGAATCATCTTTGTGAATCTAGCAATGAAGCAACGACAAGCCGTACTAATAAAATTTTTAGAACAGATACCGAAAGCTTATGAGGATATTTTGCAGTATCTCTACTCATTGAAGCTAATTGAAGATCCTGTTAGGAGGGGTATTTTCACATCCATGACACCAAAGAGGAGGGTTTATTACTTGTGCTTCTTCTACGAAAATCATAATATCTGATTAATCTACGTGTTTTGATTGAAGTGCAATTGATATGATTAAAAATGATGTCAAAGACTTGAAGTTTCTTGTGAAGACCTTGCTTTTGTTTGATTTTGTAATTGTAGCATTGCTTCTATTGTTGTTAACTTAATACCTGTTTTTATTGTGTTTAAACATTTTGGAGGACAAATTGTACTACATTAAAATTTTTTTTTAAGCGAACTCGATTTTTTGGCTGAGATGCAGTTTATGTTGAACTTATATTTGTATGATTATTTTGCGGGAATAAAATTCGTTTACTGTTTCCCCTTAAATTCTTTTGTGGTGTTGTGAGTGATAATAATTTGATAAATTCATATTGAATTTATTTTAGAGGCAGCACTTTAAAAATTGTGTTTTTCACACAATGCTGTGTTGACAAATGAGGGATATCATTGTTATTTGCCAACATATAGCACTTTCACAACTGTGTTTTTCAAACAGACCAGCTAGTTCTAAAACATTAGCTTCTGAACAACAGGTTTTCAACAAATTTTGAACTCAGCTTTTTTACAACCACAATAGAAATAAACACAACCTAGGACTGCCAATTTCTTGCCTATAATACAGACTGATTATGCTATTAAGTTAGTCAAGTTTTATGTAGATCAAATTTTGAGATTGCATGTAGTGTCAAAGTCTATTGTTTCCATTAGAGATAACATATTTACTTCTAGATTTTGGAAGAAAATACAGGAGGTTTTGGGCACGAGATTGATTTTTAGCACAACTTTTCACTCTCGGATGGATGGCTAGTCAGAAAGGACTATGCAGACTTTGGAGGATCTACTAAGATTATGTGTTCTTGATTTTGGTGGAGAATATGAATCACATATACATTTAGTAGATTTCATTTACAGTAATAATTACCAGGCTAGTATTGGGATGTCTCCATATGAAGCTTTATATGAAAGAAAGTGCATGAAACCTTTATGTTAGACTGAAGAAGATGAACGAAAGATCATTGGACCTGACTCTATTGATGATGCTACTAAAAAGATTTGACTGATTAGAGACAGGCTGAGAGCAGTGCAGGATAGACATAGGAAATACTATGTTGCCAAGCACAGACCAGTTGAGCTTAATGTTAGAGACTTTGTTTTTATCAAAGTTAGTCCTTTGAAGCGTGTGCAAATGTCCATATGAGATTGTGGAGAAGATTGGAAATGTGGCTTACCGATCGGTTACTAGTTCATATGCAAGAAGTAAATAATGTTTTCCATATTTCTTCACTTAGAAACTATTTTAAAGATGAATCTAGTAGGGTGATAGCATAATCAATTGATATACCACATGATTTGACTTAATTGAAGAGCATGAAAGGATTCTGGAATATAATGTTAAGCTTCGTAATAGGGAGATTCCATTTGTGAAGATTTTATGGAAGTATGGGTCGGAGAAGGATGTTATTTGGGAGAAAGTTTCTGATATGCAAGAAAGATATCTACAGTTTTTTATTTGTTGTATTTTTGTTTTCATGATACTTTTCAAATTTCGAGGATGAAATTTTTATAAGGGGAGATTGTAATAATTGAAAATAATAATAATAATAATAATAATAATAATAATAATAATAATAATAATAATAATAAATAGCTAAATAGACACTTCTTGACGGGTTTGTCTTTAGGAGTTGAGGAAGTTATTCACGCTTGCGTGCATGGAAGGCGACGCCGTGTGCTAGCCGAAGAAAGGAGAAGTCTACGTCGAGCACTTCTGGTACAAAGCAGAAGTGAAGGTGAAGGCTTGTAAAAGAGAGGCGTGTGGGAGTCTAAACCAAAGCCTTAGCAAGCCTCATTGTTTCTTGTTCGAGTGACAACGAAGAGGAAAGAAAGATGAATGGTTTTGTGTGAAGGTGCGAGTAGAGGAGAGAGTTGAGCCTTACGTTCTTAACTCTAACCGAAGGAGAATTCAAAGGAGAAGAAGATGACGAAGGACCCAATAGGTGTGCATAGGAGAAGCTGACCACCTCGGAAGAAGAAGGTTCACTCAGCATTGTGTGCTACTGGAAGAGAAAGCCTCGTGCCTACTTATAGGGCTCTCAATCGAAACTTAAGTAATATAAATTTTTAAATTAATATTATTAGATTTTATTCAATTAGAAAGTGTGAAAGAAGGCTGATAAATCATTAAGATTTGAGGAAATCAAATAATTTTAATGTACAAAAAAATTAGTGTTTTAACCATAAAATTCATACCTAATTAAATTCAGATTAAATTATTTTAAACATGTAGTGAGTGATAATTGAAGATTAAGAAAAGAGAAATTCAAGGGAAAGCAAAAGGCATTTAGGCTTCAGTTGAGTAATATTTTTAGAAGTATTAAATTAATATGTTATTTAATAAAAAAATGCATTATTGATTTGTAGAATGGTTTTATAATCAGTGACATGTTGTGAACTAAACAAATTTTTAAATGAATAAAGTGAAATTGAAAATGAGGAATGGTGATTTCAATGATATTAAATGAAAGTAATTAGAAAAAGTGAAATGTAAATGCTTAAGTCAATTAGGATTACCCCCATATAGTATTAGCAAACGATGCTTTGTACTTGTGTATAATAAAGGAAATAGAAATGATAAATGTGTATTTTTTGGTGCAAAATTTGAGGATACTTGTAGATAAAATTTTGAGAATATCTTTGAGTATAATGGTAAACTTGATATGTCTCTTACAGAGTTTAAAAGAGTAAATTCGGGGTGTAAGTGAGTCAAGCCAACTCATGAGCTGGCTCGAGCTCGACTTGACAAGTGGCCCGTGAAGTAAGAAGAACCATTAGTGCGTTCCTCAGATAAAATTCATACCTAATGAAGGCAGTTATAGCCTTTATCGATTTAAAAGGC
>NW_018164755.1:383-2707 GCF_001263595.1 Phalaenopsis equestris | reverse complement strand
CGAAGTATGGTAAGCTCACTTGCTGATTTTTAGTATGAATTTACTTTAGCTGTCAAATTCAGTAAGTTTAATGGTTGCTCGTGAAATCTAATATTGAATTCTTCTCTAAAAACCAATTCTCTAAAGCTAGGCGCCCTATATTTTTTACTATTTATTGTAGCTCCACACATAAGTTGCGGCTTTGCTGTTGTGCTTTTTTCTTTTTCCTCTATGATTTCCTTTTTTACATCCAAGTAGTAGTTTTCTTTGAGGATCATTAATTGTTGGCATCTAATGTCAGAACGGAAAGCTAAGGTTGGTGTCACTTTTGACTATTGTCTTTTCGCATCTCATGTGTTGCGGATTTTACTCAATACCTTGTTTTCTATTCTATTTTGCATAGTGTCTGGTTGCCAAGCTTTTTCCAATAAAATGCACGACAGCGGTGAACGGGCATGTTTCACATCCTTTCAGAACTAGTCCTTGCGATTGCTTTCCCTATCATGAAAAGTAAGTGACATATATATATATATATATATATATAGTGATTTATACTTCACATGCTTATAGTACTTAATAGATTATTGCACAACTATTCACCTTAAATGATTTCTTTGGCTCGTTGCTCCGAGGATTATAAACCAGTATATACTCATTAAAGGTTAAAAAATTTATTTTAGTGCAATGAATGTTTTTTTGAGTGATATAAGAAAAAGGCCAAAAAAAGAAGATTTGCATTGGCTATGGCCTTCTATTTCTTTCTTCAATCCCTCTTATGCAGTTGAAGTTAAATGCGACAGCCTCGCCTGATAGAAAAGAATTTGGAGTTTGGGCTTTGAGATTTTCTCTTTAGGCAAGTTATTAGAGAAATATGTTCAAAGATGGTGTTGCAATGAAAGGAAAGACTCTAAAAATTAGGTTTAATCTAGACAGGTTCATAGATGATTGGATAGAAGTAGAAGATGGAGGGGGAAAGGTTGACTAATGATAAAAATTTGGGAATAGGAAAATGTGGCTTGATAAGGGTAGGGGTTACAAAACTATGCCCAAACATGTTCATTCCTTTAATTCCTTCAATCCAACCTGTGGTCATAGGATGATCCATCGAGTTTAAAATGGCAAGATTGATTGAAAAGTGGTAGTTCTAATTGAGGGCAAAGGCTCTACAAGTAGAGCAAAGTTTTCTCAGTCTTAGTTTGCATGCTAACCAAATTTGATGCCATTGATGTTTGAAATGATAACATATAGTAAAGGAGATATATGTTTGATAAGAACATTGACCCATTTTTAAGGTATCTTTGACCTTATCCCAAGTTATCAATGATCATGGGTGATTGAATTTTAATGCCTACCTTTGAAATTCCTTTTTGATTCCAAAGATATTGTGAAATTAGGTAGTTTGATTTATAAGATGATTTCCTTGAAGGCGCATTTAAATGAATAAAAAATTCTAGGGCCATATTTAATGTAAGTTGTTTCCAAACAATGTATTGGACCCTTAGGAAAAATAAATAAATTGAAAAAATGGAGAGAGGTTTAGAGTACCTTTTAATGTTTATAGCGTTCTATAGAATAATTTTATTTTATAGAATATATCCAACTAGTTCTAGCTCCATGTTATTGGCTTAATGCATTACCTCCTCTTTACGGAATAAATGCTGATGTTTGTTTTTGGGCCTTGAGAGTTGAAGATACAACATGGGTTGAAATAAAAGGAAAGGAACTTAGGGGCATACTCATAGCAGGTGGCTAGCTAGCAAGATTAAGTCTTGTCCTAAACAAGGAGGGGGTTGTTGGGAATTAGTGGTGAGAAATTCAGTGACCATAGAGGGCACAAGTGGGATTGAAGAAAGATAGTTATTTTGATTGAATAAACTAGTGAATATTTGTGATGGTTGAGAATAGATGGTATAAAGGTAAAGGAGACAAATGGTATAAATCCCTCTTGCCTTTGCTAGAAGGAAGGAAAACTAGTGCCTTCATTAAGGGTGCAATTTTTGAAGGAAAAAAAACATTATTGAGCAAAATTATCACTTTGCTTATGGTGGGCCTTAAGCCATAAGTTAAGAAATATGGTAGGCTCTTTGGAGGTTAGCCTATCTTAAAATTTATTAAGGTCATTTTTTAATTTAAATATGTAAAATATCTATATTACAATTATTTAAATAAGGAAACTACCTTAAATTCTCATGGTGAAGTTTTTGAATATAAAACAATGGCTTCTTGATAAATGAAAAAAGTTACAATTATTTTTCATTATGATAATCTAATGTTTTTTAACGTAGGAATATTGAAATCCTAATGTCCAAACTACCATGAAAAAGATGCACTGCATTCTAAAAAAA